>NC_048905.1:12336493-12352597 GCF_011077185.1 Oxyura jamaicensis | reverse complement strand
CCCCCCCGGTTTTCCTGCCGGAGCGGCGCAGCGCTGCATCCTCCGAGAGCCCCAGCTGTCTGCCTGCCCGAGACTCGCCTCCCCGGGGAACAGGACGGGGGGATCAGCCCGGGTCCTCGCTGTTTAGTCTACCCATCAGACTGGTGACGAGGAGTCTAGCAGCTGGCAGAAAGCGCTTTTATAATTGCCGGGATGCCGGCTTCGAGCTGTTTGCCCGGTGGCTCTTTCTTGCTTTAAATCATAGGGAAGGGGGAAGGGGAGGATGATTGGCAGGGGGTTGGATGAGAAATGCTACACCCCTGGTGTTGAAGTTTTGGCAGCTGGAGACAGCTCTCGGCTGACCCCAGAGGGATGCCGGGTGTTGGTCACTGGGGAAAATAAAGTCAAGAGGCAGCTGGGCAAGGCACAGCATCCTCCGGTCAGGGCATGTTGGCTCTGCCATGGCTGAGGCAAAGCCAACAGGAAAAGCACATTTACCATGCGGGCTGATCTTGTCTTATCCTAAACCCCATTAAATCCCACTGGGGTGCCAATTTGGAAAAATCCCATCGGCTTTGCCGCATGCAGCCTCATAGAGAGATGCTCAGAGGCCAAAGGGTGAAGCTCTGATGACCAAAAATCACTCAAAATGTAAAGAGGACCAAGTGACCTATGTTGGTCTTTGGGATGTGAGGTTTCCTGCCTTTAAGGGTGCCATCAATCCCGCTGCAGGGCCCTGCAGTGCTCTGGCGGATGCAGACGACTCAGAGGAGCCGGCGGAGCAGCAGGGATGACAAAGTGGACGGCACGACCTGGCCAAAGAGACGGGGTTTTGTTTTTCTTTGGCACAGCGATGGAGGAGGACATGATAAGAGCCTCCCAAGACCTCTGAAGCGACAGTGATCAATCGCTCTCTGGAGCTGGAGCTGGGCCAAGATGTAATCAAGGTAATTTGCGAGGAGAAAGCTCAAAGGTTAGATATTAAGACAGATGTTTCATGCTCTGCAGGAGGACAGGGAAGCCCAGCCTGGGTTACATGAAGGTTATTCAAAACAAGCCGGGCAGGGCAGCGTGGGAGCAGTCAGGTGCAGACGTGGGGCTTGGAAGGACGTTAATTCCCTGAGCTCCAGGAAGGGGATATCCCTGTCCCACGTCCCTGTTCCTGCAGCTTGCTGTCTCCACATTGGCCAGCCAGACTTGACCCTAGCCATCTGCCCCCCTGGCCAGATCCCACATCACAGCACGGCCTGGATCCTACAATGTCCCCACAGCAGCTCCTGCCCCGTGGTGGGGCAGGGAGCTGTGAGGCCTTCCCCAGCCCTCCCTCACCCCACTGCACCGCTCTGGAGGTGGCATTTCTGAGCCCAAGAGAAGGAAGCCCGGAGGCTTTTAGACACTTACAAGCTATTTTACAGGAATTTTCTAAGCCTTGCTTTGGGCTGGTGCCTCTTGGCATTTTAAGGAGGAAAATTATGAGGGGGCTGAGGCCTATTAAAATCCAAAACTCGACCACTCCTGCAAAAACAACCCTGCTTGTTCCAGGCTGGGTTTTATGGCTGTTATGTGTATGTGATAAAAACTTGCTTGGGCTAGCATTAGAGTGGTGTGGCTACCGCCCTGTTCCAAACCGCATGTTCACGGGCGTGTTACCGATTTGCTGAGGCGCTCAGAGTTTGGAAACTTTTCGCTCAAACAAAGAGGGTGGGGAGCGGCACCCACTTGGCGTTTTGATGGCTTTTTCCAAGTGAAGTTTCATTCTGCTTATTAGCCAGATCTATTGAGATGATGCGTGATTAAAAAGAAAAGCACTTTGCCTCCCTTTTCGGAGCTTCCATAAAAAAATGGTGGCTCCGAGGTGCTGGGGCAGCCCAGGCCTGGTGGGGTTTGCCCCCATGGGGCTTCAGGGGGCTGTCAGGATTGGTGCTGGTCCTGCTCTGCCCACCCGGAGCTCCCATCCCTCCTGCCCAAGGTGCTTCAAATGGCTTCCTAGCACCCCTTGCCCAGGACCATGGTCCCCCCTAGGGACCCCAAATCCTTCATCTCCCTGTCCTACACCCCCTCGCCGCCTCCTGCTGAATGCAAAGGTCTACCCCCTGGAGTGACAGGGCTCGCAGTGAAGGTGCTGTGCTACCCACGGCAGGATGAAGCCCAGGAGAGAAGGAAATCCCTTCCCGGCCTCCTGCCTGCCCACCAAACACCACAACCCGCAGGCCGGCGGTTAATGGCGGAGGAGCCCCGGCCCCGCGGCGCCCATCACCCGCTTCGGGCCTGCCCTCGGGCTGGCCCACGCCAGCCCCGTTGGGAGCCTGAGGGGACGGCCCCAGCCCCGCAGCTGTCCCCAAAACTTCGGGGATCAGGTGCCGGCAGCGAGGGGATCCGGCGGGGCGGTGGCACCATCTGTCGGCAGGCGGCTAGAGCAGGCAGCACCAGCGGGCTGGGACAGCTCGGGGCCGGGCCGTGCCGGTCCCCCTTCCCCTGCGGCTGAGGGGGCTTCTGAGGCACCACACTTCCCCCCCATATGGCTTCCATCCCTTTGCGTTCTGTTTGAAGCTCTTCCCAGTCACCAGATTTTCTGAAAGGCAGGCGCTGCTTTCTCTCCAGCTGCCATTTACACCCTGTGTGTCCCTCACTCCCCATCCCAGGGCAGGGGTCCGGCTGGCTGCAGGGTGGGCACCGCTGGTTTTGCGGATCCCCCACCGCTCCTGTCACTGTGCTGAGGTGGACAGGTCCCTGCCGGGCACAGCCTGGCCGTGTACCGCTCAGACACAGAGAGGACAAGCTGCAGGCTGGTACAGCGCTGGTGACAGCCCTTCCCTGGCTAAGGGAGCTTTTATGGGAAAGGTCCTGTCTTTGCAGCCCTCCATTTCCTTACAGGAGGAGCTGGCTGTCCCTGCCCTGTCCATGAGCCATCCCGCAGGAGGCAGCTGGGCACGGCTGCTGCAGGCTGAGCTCTCGTGACCCAGGGCCACCCCCTGGGCTTAGAGGACTTGGAGCAAGAACATCCCATACCAATGGCCCTGCCCAGCTGGTGGCGGGGAGCCTCTGGCCTCCAGCACACATCCAGAGCCATCAGCAACTGGGGAGCTCAAAGCTGAGTGCTCAAGGCCAGTGCTTCTGCAGCTTTGTCTTCTCACACATCCCTCAGTGCTGTTGAATCAGGCTGGGGATGCTGCAGAAATGTTATGTTTCTCCAGCCTAGGTTGTTTCCATGCCCATTCAGGCAAGTCATTGCCCCCCTGCTACAAACCGCTGCTGGTCAGAGACCCCAGACCCCAACTCCTGGACATGCAACACCACCAGCTCCTACCTCCTGCAACACCATCTCCTGGCTCCAAAGACAGCCAGAGGTGGGGTGAGGGCAGACATGAAGGCTGCGAGGGGCTGGCTGCAGGGAGTGAAAAGCATTTTGCACCCCTGGGACTCACCGCCCTGCACCGCTTGGTTTGGTGCCAGGGGGGGAGTTGGGGAGCTGAGACTGCGGGGAAGGACTCAGCTCACAACTGCCCTGAAGGCAAAGGACATGGAAACAACAAAAATGCCCTCTTTGGGAACTCATTGAAAATGGGATTTTATACAAATTTATTGCATGTATAGATTTATTTGCAGCCGTGTTTATATAAAGGCTGTATCTCTTGCTGAAATGGTGCTGTTGTGCTTGGCACCTGCCCTGTGTGATGTCTGCTCTGGACGCTGAGATGCTATCTCAGGGATTTGCTGCCAGTCCCAGGCAGAGCCAGGGCAGCTCAACCTGTACTGCTCTGGGGACACCTTGCAGACGTCCGATGCGTTCCCGAGGTGGATTTCTGGGCTGGCGCCAGGCTGGAGGCTTTCTGCAGGTGCCTGCCCGTACACTGGGAACTTTCCCTGCCCGGGGCTTGCTGCATTTCAAGTAAACCCTTAGTCCCTGCACGTAAAATACGTCTCTTCTGAAAGAGGGAAAGGGCTTGTGTTAAACATTTTAGATCAGAGGGGATCCCTTGGCTGAGAAAATCTGTCGGCTGGGTGTCTGGCTGAGATGGGCGGCCCGGCTCGGCGGGCAGCAGATGGCAGCAAAGCCGGGCTCAGGTTGTGCCTCCCCTGCCTGAGGCTCCCAAATCCCCTCCTTGCTCTGTCACGGGTCAGCAGCAGTATTTCTTTCCTCAAAGAGCGTCCTTGCAGGAAGAGGGGCCTTCAGCCAGCCTCTGCCCACCCCTGCTGTTTTATCTGCAGGGACCCACGGCTGGGACAGCGCTGGCGCATTCAGGGCCGAGCTGTGTCCCAAAGTAGCCACCTCTGCTTTGCCACAGCTCTGCAGGATGTGGGTAAGCACAGTCCCAAAACCTCCTTCCCTTATCTGTCCTGGGGTCTCTCCCCTCGAGGGAAGGATTAAACAGTTCCCACTGCACTCCCTGCTCCTTTGCTGGGGGTTTCTGATCCCTCTCAAGTGAGGTCCCTGGGACCTTGAAGAGGGAGAAGGAGCCCTCCAGAAAAAAAAAATAAAATAACAACAACAACAAAACCAGCAAAGTACCAGGTGTGGCAGCTCTATCAGTTTTTTGCAGTGTTTGTTCCTGCCCCCAGCCAGCACAGCTGGAGCCACAAGCCCAGCACAGGGCAACCAAGGCACCCAGAGATGGTAGAGAGACAGCCGGAGGGGCGAGGAGACGCCTGTTTAGGGGATTTTGTTGAGTCACGGTTTGGGACTGGCAAATCTCCAGCACTTCACAACCAGCTGGAAGGAGTCTGGGGCTATGCCACCCTGAAAGAAACAGGAGGGGAAACAAGCTACAGCCCTGCTGGGGAGCTGGGAGCATCTTTTCCAGCCCACCCAGCTCTCACAGCCCCCTGCTTGGTCAAAAGTAAATGGGGAGAGAGCAAAGCCTGCTCTGCGGGCATGCAGCCCTGCTGGTGGGGCAGCTGCCACCGAGAGGGTGGGCATAGGACAGGATCAGGCTATGCCTGGAGGCTGGGGGGCCTGCAAAGCAGGGGACAGGCCCTGGCTGCATAATTTTAGGGAACTGAGCCTGTCCGTAGGAGCACAGAAAGGCTGCACCAGACCTTGGTTGGCTCACTGCAAGCCCATTCTTTGCCTGCACCAGCACCTGCCCCGGTGGGAAATTCTCGCTGCTCAGACACAGCCCCTCTCTCCTGCCTCCTGGGGCACGAGTTATCTCCGGCACTTGGGTCCTGGGTGCCGGCATCACCCCACCCAGCCTGGCTCGCCTGAGATGCTGTTAAGAGCCAGGGCTGCCCTCTCCTGATTACACACGTGTGTGAGGCTGCTTTTATCGTGGGCAAAGCACTGCTGGCTCATTCATTCCCTCTGGCCGCCGCCTCCGCCGCCGACAGCCCTGTGCTCTGGGCTGCGCTATCTCCCCTCTTCACGTGAACTGCACTATTTGCAGCTCGCCTATCTGAAAAGCAACACCGAGCAGGACTGGGGCCCTGGCCTCTGCCCAAGGGAAGGTGCCATTTCCCACTGCCTGGGGACCTGGCAAGGTTGGACCCTGATTGTTCCCTGTTGGTGCTGGAACCCCCTGGAGGCCAGCCGCTGCTCCTGGGACAGAAAGACCTCCCAGGCGAGATGAAAGGGGTTAGAAAACCATTTAAATGTGAGCACTCGACCTCACTGCCGTTTCTTTGGGAGTTTTTCTGGTGTTTGGAAACACCTTGCACTGCGTTGGGCAAGCTGGGTGACATCCAAGTGGTTCCCAAAGAACAGCTGGGGCGCCTGCATCAGTCAGCAGATCCCCTGCTTGGAAGAGGGAAGTGTTTGGTCCCCCAGTCCATCCAGAGAGCATGGGGAGGCAGATGTGGGGACAGCTGCTGGAACCTGTGGGAAGTATTTCTCTGTATTTGAAGGTCTATCAGGTGTGTTTGGGTGCCCCGCAGTCAGCAGGAGCACCAGCAGCTCGATGCCCCAGCCTCCACCAACATCATCAGCAATCGTAGAGTGTTGTCACCATGCGCAGAAAGGCAGGAGGCACCTTAATGAGGCTCACTAATGTACATTAATTAATTAACAGCTAAGGCAGTACCCATAGAAATGGCCAGCGCTGGCACAGGAACCGCAGTGCCGCACGGCGCAGGACAGCTCGTGCCTCCCCGAGGGAGCACGGCGGGCAAAGCAGCCTCAGCACCACTGGGGAGAGAAAATGGAGATTTGAGGCTCTGCTCATCCCCATCCCGTGCAGCAGCACAACCGGCGGCTCTCAGGCTGCTGCCGTGGTGTGGCCCCAGCGTGGCTTTTGGCTTTCCCTCACGTCGCACCAGCTGCAAGCAGCCCCTGCTGCTCCGCAGGCCCTGGCTGCCGTCCTGCTCTGCACTCCAGCTGCCTTCACGTGTGCCTCCACGCTCAGATAAACTGCGGGGATGTTTTGGTTTGGCACAGGCTTCAGTTTTGCATCTTTAGGAGAGGAATTACAAAATAATAAGATAAGCCTGGAGACTGGAAACAAGCTCAAGAAAAGCCGTCTCGGGTGTAAAGAAGTCTCTGCTGCCCTGCAGACCTCTGGGGTAAGTTTGGTTTGGGGTCATAAATTCCTGCAGAAGGTTTCTGAAAATCTGGAGATACATCGGCATTGCACTGGGGTGGGACTGTGTCAAGCTCGAGCTGGCCATGCTGAACAGAGAGAAGATTCTGCAGGAGGAGCAGCAGCTTGCAGGGTTAGAGAAGGGAAATACGGGCTTTCCCCCCTGTTTGTTGTTTGTTTTATTTCAGAGGTAGGAGAGAAAAGGTGAGGAGGGTGAGCGTGGCACTGTCTGGCTCCCGGTGTCTCCACTCTGAAGCTCTGGCCCTGCTTGCTGTCAGATGAAAAAGCGTTTAGGAACAAAGGGGGTTAGCTAAGAAGCATGAAAATCTAACAGACTGAAACACCGGCAAGAAATCTTGGCTCAGACTGCACACAGCCTCACGTTGCATTCATTTTGCTCATGATTTAACTTCAAAGTCTAACAAACACCCTGGCAGGAGGCTGGACTCTTACAAGCCAGCGCCGTCACTCACGCCGGATGATGAAAAGCTCTCAGATCACCACGAAAGCTGGCAAGCAACACATAACAAAATCCACCTGCGAATTCTGCTCTTCTGAATCCAAACAGCAGGAAAAATCTCTGGCTGGTGCTACTGTGTGAGCAGCACTGATCCACGAAATGCCACGCGGAGAGGTGGCATCCAGAAGTGGCTCACAGCCCTGTAGCCCCCATCACCTGGAAGAGGAGAGGTGCCACCACCTGGAAGAGGAGAGGTGCCATCACTGGAACAGGAGAGGTGCTTCTCCAACAGTGCTGCTGGATACTGTGAGCAGGGAGAGCCGAGGAGCTGCTTTAGTTCATTTCCTCCCTTTCTGGCAGGGAGAAGAGGTTGAAGCAGACTCCAGTGAGAAGTGTCGCTGCCTACCTGTGCTGTGTCCTCATTTGTCACTGTGATGTGCTCAGGAAATCTTTCCTGGGAGGTTCTGGGGACAGAAGAGGTTGAAATTAATACAGTTGCGGTGTGTTTGGTTTGGTTTTCTTCCCAAAATACAGTTTCTACACCCAGCCCATCGATGTATTCAAGATACAAAAAATAAGAACTTCTCCAGCTACTGTTCTCTGCGGAAGAGAACAGCAGAAAGGGTTTTCAATGGATCGTTTATATCTGAGTTCATATCGTTCATATCTGAGCTGGGATTGTGATGGGAACCAAGCTAATTCAGATGAGAAAGCACTTGGGTTTTTTGTGTCCTTCGTTGGACGCAGATCCAATGTACATCATGTTGCATCCTGTGTGTACATAACGTGTGTATTTTAAGTATGTATCCTAATATATCTTATTTTGCAGCACCTGACCGATAGATATTCCCTCAGCAGATTATTCCCTCCTCTAAAGCAGAGCTATTTTACCCGGCCAGTTCAGCATTCCCAGTGCTTACGCAGCGGTCAGTGGGATGATGAACCCATTTTACAGATCAGGCAACAGAGGACAGCACCAGTCCTGTGCACAGGATCAGCTCCCCAGTGCTGGGAATGCCTCCAGTCCCTGGGCTGGGTGTCTTCTTCCCTTGTAGCTTGCTTGGCTGCCAAGAACCGGAGCTTTTTTGAAGTGCAGGGGTAGCAGAGGCAAGGGCCAGAATGAAGTCATAAAATGGAGCCTCTCAGCCTGGATTTGTGGTCCCTTCCCCGTGCCTGCGCTGGCTCCCCATGGGCAGTGGGTGAAGGAGCCTCCTGGATGCTTTGCAGGAGCATGTCCATGAGCATCCCATAGTCTTGCTTGTCCCCTGGAGCCATGCTATATTCAGAGGTTACGCAGAAATGTTCCAGTTCATGCCTTTGCAGCCACTGATCTTGACAAGCCACCACTTAGGGCTGGCAGCAGTGACATCTGTAAGCCACTGACCAAGCAATTCCTTTCTCCTGTCTTTGGGACCAGGTTGGGTTCTCCAGCCCTCCTGAGTTCCCCTGCATGGCCAGGGCATCCCCTACAGCCCCCTGGGCCCTGCGGCACCATTTTACACCCCCAACCCATGTCCCTGCAGGCTGGGGAGCAGAGGGACGGCAGGTTTCCCATCGCCCAGCCCCATCTCACTTTACACTCACCCGGCCACACTCGTTCCCATCCCCAGTGACCTCCCTGGGGACAGAACATGAGCGTGAGCCCTCGTAGCTGTCCTGTTTGGATACACAGGCCCGCTGTTGACACAGATCTCTTAATCCCCCTCTCTGTCCCACGGACTGTGCTCGTACAATGGGAACCGAGGCTGGGTGCTGGCACTGCACTTTGCTGAAACCCTTTTACCTCTGACTCGCTGATCAGCTGCTGACAGGGTGTTATTGGGCGGCCGCGGCAGGCTCGGTGGCCATGCCCACGTGCTGGTGAAGGGGACTGTCCCCAGCTCAACTTGGTGGCACCGGGAAGAGGCGGGTGGGGGCAGGACCTGCATGTGCTGCTCGTGCCTTGCTTTGCTCCCCGTTAGCAGCTCTCACTCCATGGGCCTTCGGCATGGAGGTGGAGGTGGCTCAGCTCGCCAGCCAGCAGGCTGAGCTTTCCTTCACGTCAGCAGAATATCGGAGAAAGCAAATGCAAAGCTGGCAAGGCTGGGCAGCAGAGAGTCTGGCTCTCTGCAAAGCCAGAGAGGAGGGGATGCTCGGATCCGTGCCCCACACACACCCCGGTGCACTGGGGTGCCACAGGACAGCAGTGCCAGCTGGTGGGCACGTCCCAACACGACAGAGCACTGTCCCTCTCCCCAGCCTGCCAAGATGCAGCGTGCTGGGGAGAGGGACCTCAGTGCTGAAACCTCTGCTGTGAGCCGTGAGAGGAGACCCGAGCACCATGCAGGAGCGCTGGACTTCTGCACTGCTCCATGAGAGCAGGTGGCTCAGCCCCACGTTCAGGACAGATTTTCAGTTGGATTTCCTGCCCAGGTCCTGGGATGCCCATCAGAGCCCAAGCTACATGAACGCCGGGTGTTTGTGCCTGCTGCTGGAGTCAGTGTGGCTGCAAAGGTGGAAACGAAAGCGCTGTGGAAGGATGCCTGGTGTCCTTGAAATCCTGGGCCCAGAAGTCTGAACACACACATGAAATAATGGGAGAATTTTAACTTTCCACCTCTCTGTTTCACCATTCCCTAGCTGTCAAAGAGGGAGAACGGCACAGGTCGGGTCCGTACGCACTGGAGCAGCACACAGCTCCCAGCACGCTGCCTGCCAGAGAAACACCCGGCAGCAATGTAATTATGTTGTGGTTCAGGGTAAGATTTGAATGGCAAGGCCCAGGGCTTTGCTTTGACTGCAGAGGGGTTAAGCAATATTTAAATAGCTACCAGCCTCTGAAAGCAGCAGGACTCCCATGGGAAAAGAGAGAATCTGCGGCCATGCGCTGCTGATGGGTTTGTCACGAACATGCAAGCTGCAAGGGGAGAGAATGAAGCTGCTGGGAGCTGCCCCTGATTTAGTGTTTCATAATGCTGGTGGTTGACTCTGAGCCTTTTGGCTGTTAATTATCCTTAGGTGCTTAGAGAAAAATATCCCAGGAATCCCACTCGTAAATCTTATCGATTCTCACCTTGAGTCTTCGGGAGCATTTAGGGCACCTGCGCAAGCTGCCGCTGCTTGAATTAATTGAGCTCCGTGGACCAGCTGCTGGCTGGTGTCTCCCTGCACATTAGGCACAGTAAGATGCACATCCCCAGCCAGCTCTAGCATGAGGTGCTCACGGCAGGAGAACCGCAGGCTCTTGGGACTCGCAGCCCATCTCCAGCCATGCTTTGTTTCTCGGTGGGAATGGCACGTCCTGGGATGGGACGCAGGATGTCCTATCCAAAGCACAGAGACCTTCAGGCATTCTGAAAAATGATGCGAAAGCATTTAAAACATCTCTGTAAATGTCTGAAAGATTTTTGCTGAAATTTCGGAGTGCAGAGGAGGCGCAGGAGGAGGAGGAAGCAATGTCCTTGGCAGGTAAATATCCATTTCAGAAAATATCAGCCTCAGTGGTCACCCTTGGCTGTGTTTTCCAAAGCACCTGGAAAGAGAAATTACTTAGGGGTAAGTTAAGGCAGCCTCAGGCTGATAAATCCACAGCAAAGTATACAAGGTGGGAAATTCTCATCCAGTGGAGGTATGGCTTTCTGCAGCCAATATCATCCATAACAAGGAAGGGGGAGTGTTTTCACAATTCTTGAGTAGACAAAGTTATTTGTTGGCTTTAGGAGAGTCCCACAAGAACTCCGACTTTTGGAGCAAAAAGTTGTGATGATAAAAGCAGTCACCTACCATTAGATACGTTTTCCCCACTCAATCCGTTTATTAACGACATGCAAAAACTGCAGAGCAGCCTTCAGATGGTTAATTCTGGGATTTTAACTCTCCTTTAAAAGCCACTTTTTAACACCAGGAAAAGGCACGCAGAGCATTGTCGACACAAACCTGTTTGCCACTCTGTTTTCCAGAGGACACAAGATGTGCATGAGCTGGAGAGGGGCTCGGCAGAGCAGACGTGAGCCGGTCTCTGTCCCACTGGTGGGGCACGGGGCCCGAGCAGCGCGGTGCTGCCAGGCTGGTCTGCGAGGTCGGGCTGCTGAGCCCGAGCCTCCGGGCTGCGGAGTCCTGCTAAGCAAAAGCACTTTGTAATGGGAACGTAATGGAACTCGTTAGTGTCTGCCATTTTATTACGTGGGTTGAAAATTACTTATCAGTGCCGATGTGCTCAGTCTTCCTGCTGATCGCTCGTATGTTTTGCTAGAAGGGTACAAGCACATTTATCTCAGAGCCAGGGAGTATCTTCTCTGAATCACTTGGCTGCAGATGTAAAGGGACTACAGGACTGTCCGGGAGCACTCAGCATATTCTGATTAAATAGCAGAATAAAAGGTTTGGGGGTGTTTCCTTTTAAAATACTCAAATTCTTTGTGAAGGCCACAGTGTGCCACTAATTTGTGTCTGCTGGGGCTGGGAGGCACCTGCCACCGCCAGGTGATGTGGGCTGGCAGCAGCCTGACCTCAGCCCCAGTCACTGCTGGGCTCCAAACTAGCACCAGCGTTTGGGCTTTCCTCCCTGTGTGCGAGGCAACCAGAACTGAAGCAGTCCCTTTAGACTTTCCCGATGAGAATCCCTAGGGCAAGCCTGTTGCTTTTCAATGGCGAGCCGTCAGGTTGTCCGAAATAGAAAATTCCCAGCTAGATTTTAGCACCGTCACTGGTGGCACAGAGACCTGGGAACGGCTCCGCACCAGCACGCCACAGCTCGAGCTTTTTCTTTCACAAATAAGATCTGGGTGTCCTTCGGAAAATCTTTCCTGTGTGGATGTCAAAGGTAGTCCTGCAATTTGATCGATCATGCTGAATTTGCAAGTCTCAGGGGAGCAGAACAGATATGGCAAATATCTGGGACAGCTGAGCGAGTCAGAGGGCAGCAATGCGAAGGACTGCCGGAGAAGAATTTGCATAACCTTGAGTGTGTCGTCCCGCACAGCGTCCTGCCCCGCAGAATTCACAGAGCAGCAACAACTACGTAAATAATTCAAAGCATATGACTCAGGATAGGAAGTCTGGGTTTTTCTTGGCAAAATCCCCTTTCTCTTTCTGAAAGCTTTAAGGTGCCCGATCCTTAATGTTCTGCTGTTCATGTTTAAAGCATGGGTTTGCATCTGGTGGCCTCATCAGGGGACAGAGCGATCACCACTCGCTGGTAGCCAGCAAGTGGGGCGAAGGTGCTGGGGAAGGTTCACTTCAAAAGTGTGCTCCTGGTCCAAACAACCTGCAAGGTTGGCACAGTTTTGGGATGGAGGGAAATAGGATGCGATCGAGAGCACACCCAGTGTGCTGCAGCTGCTCACGGGCACTGAGGAGCAGATTACAGCTAAAGCAAAACCCTGTAAAACACGATTCACGTTGAACCTCCGTCTCCAGCACCTGTCAGGCTCCGCTACTCGCTAACGTAGCGGCTGTCGTTTTACGCCCCGTGATGTCGAGCTGGGCTCAGATCTGGTTTTCATGTTGCTGAGGAGGGAACAAGGGTGGGAGAGATTTTTTTTTTTTTTTTTTTTGTCGTTTTTTAATGTTAGTTATTTACAAACACATCTCTTTCGGGAGAAACATACTCCTGGTTTGGCCACAAATTGCTCAGGGGTGTTGATATCATCTTAAATACCAGGCAGTTCAAAAACTGTTAACATAAAGGTGGTTGTTTGAAGCACATCAGCTGGAAGGTCCAATGCATCAGGAGCTCGGTTTAAAATATCAGCCACCCTGCTGGACTCTTAGCAACTTGCTGTGGGTTTTGTGAGGGCTGGGGAAAAAATGTATGGGGCTGAAGGGGAACAGCTCAAACTGCTCAACTCGGGTCAGAACCACACATGGTACTTGTATGAATATAGATAAAATCAGGCAACTGGAATCTGCAGAAGGGGGCTGAGCTACGTCAGCTGGCAGAAACGGGATGGTGTAGCTAAGGGGTACATCGGTCACGGCTGCTTTGAGCTTTCCCCACGCACACACCCTTAGCAGGAGGCCTAAGTGCTGCCACTGAATTAAAGCTATTCCCAAAGTGAGGATCACTGCCCCAGGCGAGGTCGTCAGCCTGGCAGATACAAAGCTGGGGATATTCAGGGTCAGGTGAGACTTAGAAGTGCTCTGAGAGGTTAACAGCCACCATCAAAGCATCTTTAAATCTACAGGCCAGTGTCAAAGCAGCCGAGGTGTCTGTGATAAATATGCAAGCCATGCTTCATTCAGGGAGAAAGAAGTAAGCTGTTGTACACAGATCAAGGGAGGTTGGGAGCTTCTGCCCAAATCTCAGCTCTGCGGCTGCTGATGCCGGCAGAGGAGTTTCCCCAGAGACTGCCTCCTCGGAGGCTGCTCGGCGGCTGGCTGCGGTGGTGCGCTGAGGCGAGAAGCACAGGGCTGGGAGGCAGCCCCGCAGCCGCTCAGCGAGGTCAGGCAGGCACGGGGACACGGCCGGGGTGAAGGATTAGCTGGAGAGGCAGGCTTGTGGATGACGGCTTGGTGCTTTCGTCAAATTTGGGGAAAGCAGAGCTGGATTCGTTCCCACTGCCGCAGAAATGCAGCGACTTCTTGGCTGCTTCTCAGCAGTCCCTGGAGCCCAGGAAGAGAAAATTCCAGCTACTGATGCAGTAAACGTTGCCTGCTGGGCAGGGTAGGGGGAGATGGGCCTGGCAGAGGTGAGGACACCGGGAGAGGACTGGGGTGCTTGGAGATTGCTAGATATTGCCAGTCTGTTCAGACTGACTCGAGTGTGCATGCACGGAGCACAGCTCGCTTGCAGAACTGGGCAGGAGCTTCCCTTCACGTAAGGCATCGGTGTCTGAGAGGTGGCCACCAAGGGCAGCAAGGCAATTTGTCCTCTTGGCTGGTGCATAAAGGCTGTACCCAAGCTCGGCTGCTTGCGTGGACACTTCCCTTTCTTCCCTCTCGCCCATTAATTTATATTCTAACATTGAAAACTATGACAGGGTTTGGTCTGGCTGACCACGGAGTGAGCGTGGAGCACGAGACTCACCCGACTCGCTCCTGCCTTGCAGCCCTTGAGCCACTTTGGCTCTCGCCCACCGCGGGCCGCTTCCTGCTCACGTGGCAGGCAGAGCTGGTCAGCCCAGGCCGGCATCTGCTGCCCAGCTGAGGCTGGCACTGCATGTCCCAGGGGGACTGAGCGCAGTAACGCTGCAGCCCGGCTCTGGGAAGGGTAAAGGGACCCCACCAGGCTGCATGTGCCCCCAGTGCAGCCAGATGTGGCTCCTTCTCAACCAGCAACGGGTTGTGCTCACCGCCTGCGGACCCACTCCTTGCAGAGGGTAAATGAGTGAGCCTGGCCAGGGGGGAGGCTGGCCCAAATGGCCAGGAGATGTGTAGTCCCTGAGCTAAGCTTATGGGAGAGTATAGCCCCCCCTGGGAAACACGGGACTGGCCTACCAGGAGTGTAGGACGTGGCTTTGTTGTTGCAACTCAGATATGACGACATCCGCTCTGGATATTCAGCCTGGCAGCAAGGCCAGCAGCCACCTCTCCTAGAGTTATAATCAACTTACATAAATTTCCTTTTGCAATTTTACCAGGCAGATTCTTACGTGGTATTTGGGGCTGTGGCACGTGCTGGTGATCCCTGAGGCTGCGGTACATGGTGACGCTGTGTCGCACAAGTGTGCTCTCTAACTTGGGGGTAGCCAGGAGGATCCTGAGGGAGAAAAACCTTTTTAGAGCCTGGGTGGGACTGGAAGTTTCCTCAGGCTCCATTCTGGTTTCAGGGCTGGAAACATGAACTCTGCTGGCTGAGGGAAGAACTAGGCAATAAGGTCATGTCCCTGGGGCTGAGTATCAAGGGACACAAGAGGCCAAAATAGTCTCAGTGGAGAATCTCTGAGATCCAAATACTCCTCCCTCTGGGGGTCGGGCAGACCTTTGATTCTGTCGCCCTCCTGAATGAGATGCTAAGCTACGTTTGCCTCTCCCCTCTCCTTTCCTTCTAGTAGTTAAGCTGTGAAATCAGCTTTTCATCCTTCTCCACGCACCATCAGCTGGAAGCCACGTTCACAGAGCCTTGTCATGCTGTCAGCTTTCCTGAGGGGCCTGCACAGATGCCTCACTGGAGCTATATTAAAGCCAGGTTTTGTGGATGAGCATCTCTGGGTACAAGTGGAGCACGTGTTCTTTGTTGGAGGGAAGAGGCTGGTGCAAGGCTTTTTGTGAACCAAAGCGTCACTGAGAGCCTCTGTGAATCAAGTCTTGCTATACGATAACAACAGCAGTGCAAGTTTGACATTACACCTTGCCTTTTGTGTGTGTGTAATTTGTGTGTACGTACAGGCAGGATTTGGACTCCCTGCCTGGCCTGCTGTAAATATTAAGGGATGAGGACTGAGGACATTAGAGACAATCACGACCGAGCAGCATTCCGTCAGCGAGAGATTAATCAGGTATTTTAACCTCCTCAAATGAAAGTGTGCAGGTTTTGCCGGGTACAAAAGCTACTCCTTTAATCTCCTTCCATGAAACACATGGCATTCCCCAATCATCTTTGTAGTCCTTACTCCATTTCATCATCCTTGAATGTGGATAACCACAATTACACACACTGCTCCAGAGGAAGGTTCATCAGTGCCGGCTGTAATGGGATAAAGAGCTTCTGATGCACTTGAGGCTCACACTCGCCTTTTTCATGTGTTTTGACGTGGCGCAGTCAGCCTATGACAAGGACCAAGCCACTCTCTCCAGGTTACCTTCACCAACCGGTCTCATGGTCACATTTACCCTGCTGGGCCACGCGCTGTCCTCACGGACCTCTGGTCTGTGAACTGCCCCTGAAGTCCCCACAACCCGCCCTCAGCCGATGCCCAGCCCAATGCCACCGCGTGGGGCGCAGCCAGGAGCGTACCCCTCTTCTGGGGTCAGGCGTGGAGCCCCAGCCTATAGAGACCGCTCTTGTGGTGTCAGGTGTGGAGCCTCACCCCATCGCCCCCTCTTCAGCCTTCCTCCTCAAAACCCCCTCCCAACACCCTCACTGCGGGGCAGCTCACCACCAGCAGCCCCATTTTAAGGCCCATCCCCCCTGACACCCCCTCCTCAACCCACGGTGGGCGACCCCCCCCCGGCCCCCCACACCACCACGGTGCCCCACAGAGACCTTCAGGGCCCTGCCCCCCCCCCCCCCCC
>NC_048905.1:12232871-12336093 GCF_011077185.1 Oxyura jamaicensis | reverse complement strand
CCTCCGAGGCTGCCAGATCTGACATCAGGCTCCTCGCCGCCCGACGCGCTGGGGGTGTTTTGCAAGAGGCTTGGCGCGCTGATTCATCGGGAGGTATTGATCTCGGAAAGGCGCACGGCGCGGCTCGGCGGCTTCCACCTGGAAAGCTGTCGGCGTAATGGTGGCGAGGAGGAGAAGTTCGGTGTGCCAGGTAAACGTCTGTGCCCCCAGAGCTGGGCGGGTTTGTCGCCGTGCATCGCTGTCCGCGGCGGCCTGGTGCGCCGTGACTCGCAGCTGGCCGCATCGCTCCTTTGTGTGGGAGCTGGGCCCTGCCACGCTCCCTGGAAATCAACCCAAAGGTGCAGGAATACAAGAGCGTACCTCCAAAGCCCGTGCAGGCGGTTGCAGGCCTTTTGGAGGTCGGGACCTGGGGACACAAACCAGCACCGGGTGGCACACAAGGTGGCATTGCGGTGCTCCGGATGATTTTTGTTGCGGTAGGGTGAGGGGCTAATCCCGCAGTGCCCGGGGTTTTGTTGGGCCTGGCATGATTGTCCCACTATTCCCGGAGGTGTTTAAATAATGGGATTGGTTTTGTGACGCTTGGCAGCAGCGCCTGGTTCGTGCGGTGCCCCAGACTGTGCCGCTCGGCTCTCCCGCACTCGGGGCATTGTTTCTTCGGCCGCCTGCTTCGTTAGCAGAGAAAACGTGTCAGGCGATCACGGCTGGCTCACTCCCACGAGAGGCAGGGTCGCGTAGCGGCCCTTTGCCTGAGAGCCCTCTTGTAGAGTTTGCAGGCCCCTGCCATGTCTGTGCTGCTTTGGGCAGAGGGTTTCTGACAGAAAGAGACTCGGAGCGTGAGCTTGTGCAGGGGACGTGCTGGTGAGGTGAGCTGTGGTCTTGCAGTGACCTCCAGGAAGGAGATCACCCAAGGAAAAGTGACTTCTCTGTACACTTGAAATGGGTTGGGTGCTCATAAATTGTGGAAGGGCATTACTAAATGGTTTTAGTTTTTAAGCATAGCACGGAGAACCGTGGGTTGTGTTCGAGCTGTGTTCCCAGTGCAGTGCATGTGTGCTGAGATCCTAAATGTTTCCAGCCCTGATCCTGCTGGGGTAGCGAGGAGACCTAGGAGCCAGCGAGTATTATCAGGTCAGCTCTGTAAAGGTGAGGAGATCCCTCTATGACTCGTTTTACAGGCTTTGAAAGCCCTAATTTTTTTATAATGATTGTATTAATCATAGGCCTGTAGAGCAGATTTAATGGACGAGACATGTTCCTTAAGGTGTTCACCCGATCCGTGTTGGGAGTAGTGTTTGTAAAAGTGAAGGGATTGAGCTTTGGCACAGATAAAATGGCCATGTTCAAGATGGTCCTGAGCTTTGCTGCCCGTGTCTGAATATAGATGTGGAAGAGTTTGGCAAATCCATGGGACTGTGCAGGTTTTTGAGCCGCTTGACTTCCTGCAACTGAATGCCACCTGGGATGGTTGGATGCACGGCGGGGGCTGATGCTGGAGAGCTGTCTGGATTTGGTGGATTAGGTTTTATCTTTGGAGTTGGATGGCTCACATACCTGCCGCAGAGGTCGTGGGGTACGCCGAGGGCTGGCAGCGAGGTCTGCGGTGGGAAGTTGGAGTTAAACATCCCTGCTTGCTCAGTGAGGTGGACTGCTGAAGCAAAGCCTCTCCTCGCTGCTTAGCCCCTCCTCCCAAAAGCACGGCAGCGTGGCGTTAAGTGGAGCAACCATTAGATCGGGTTAGACAACAGCGATACTGCTGATGCTGGGAGCGGAGGCTCAGGTGCTGGCGGAGAGGCGCACCAGAAAAGCTCCCTGGTGCTTGGCAAGGTGCGCACCGCCTCTGTCGGCGTGCGTTTCGGGTGGGGAGTCCGTGGAGCTGGACATATAACACAGGAACGTGTCCGAAGTGGCAGGGCTTGTGTTAGCGTGCACTGCTCGTGGGGGACACTGACAGGGCTGGTAACACCTCACTTTTGCTCTCCGATGATCAAGGAGCGAGGGCTGTGTGACCGTCCCCTGGCTGTAGGCAAGTTGCTGTACGTTCCTTATCACGGAAAGCAGCGCCGCCAGAGCCTGACGTGCGAAGGCATGACGGTAGGGAGTGTGTGTGCAGTAGCGAAGGAAGCGTTCTCTGACAAAAACAGCTTTGTGCTTTTGGCTATAAACCAAATTTGAAATATTTTCTCCAAATTCTTCTATAGAGGAGGAGAAGTGTGGCTTGCAGTTGATTCAGCTCGACCTTCTGGAACATTTTGTACTCCTCCGTTGTGCCCAGCACCAGCGCTGGTGATGACGCAAGCGTTGGTGCAGGCAGGTGTTAACAGCACCCCGTTTTGAAAACCTTTCTGGATTTCTTTCAAGAAACGTTGCATCAAGGCACTTGGCACTTCTTAATTTTTAAAGCCGTTCACATCTTGGAAGTAAGAACACCCAGGTTTTAATGGCTGGCACCGCGAGCTTTGTCTGCGCTAACTTCTATGCCGTTTTTCCTTCTGGTTGCAGACACTCTGCCGTGAGAAAGCAGCACCCGGTATCTCCTGGTGGAGATGCAGGAGGTGCTCGAGTTTCTTGAAGAGAGTTTGTTGCCTGCCATTTGGCAGATGCACGGGGAGGATAAGCGGCGCCTTGCAGAAGGCACACCTCAGTTCCTAGCAGCAGGCACTGGAGGTGAGCTGACTTCAGAGAGCGCCTGGTGGTTTATGGCTGGTACTGAGGAGAAGGCAGGGAGAGAACAATTCGGGAGCTTCTCACCCCTCGCTGACTAACTCCCCAAAGGGCTTTCCTTGAAACCAGCCTCCAGTGCAGGAGATAAGCTGTACGGGAAGCTTGTTTTACCCCTGGCATTTCTTCACATTCGGAGCAGACACGCACATCTGCCTGCCTGGGTATCCAGCAGGGTAGAGCTGCACACACCTATTTCCAAAGTGTTGGGCAATTCTTGCTCTGTCGTGGCACGTAATTGTGGAGCTCTTGGGGCTGTTGGTTGCAACAGAGCTGCTATCGCAGCAGGAGTCCTCCCCCCGTCGCCCCAAGTTTCCTCTCTGCCATACGGTTTTGTTCCGATCCCACAACTCCCTTTTGAGTAACGCTTCCCGTTTTAGTGGGGAGCACGAGGGCGGCTGGAACTCCCTGCTCCCAAAACGTGAAGGAAGGTTGGTGCTTTCCCTCCCCCGCATGCCTTTGCCCTTCAGCGTCGTGCTGGACCTTTGCCCTGTTGTGCACTGTTTGTTTCGGGAAGGCTGGGGAGCGCGGCGTGGCTGCTGGAGAGCTGACTCATGGGCCGCGGTTGCTGGGATTTGGTGCCTTTTTTCTACCTGGACCTCTGGTTCCTGACTGCCAGCCACGAGGTATTGCTGGGTGATCCTCACCAGCCGTCCCTTTCACCCCCACAACTCTTCCTTTAGGCGTTTTATTGCCTGTGATACCACCGGGGTGTGCGCTGGGATCGCATCTGGCATCGTGGGGTTGGACGGAGGAAGGGCGAATCGGGTGCAAAAAGGGCAGGGAATCGGGGCGCTGGGCTGCAGTGCTCTGCTCTGGCTTCCAAATTATGACACCTGATCCTTTCACTGTGCTCAAATAGTGTGAAATTGTCCTCAGGGGAATGCCAAATGCCGGCTTGGATAGAGTTAGGTTTCTCCTTGCATGCTTGAGACTACTCTGTAAGGAATCTCCGATCCCACCTCAGTGGTAGCTCATTTGGCTAAATAAGGAACGGGCGTTTTAGTAGAAAGCCGTGCTCTCTAGACCAGATTAGATGTTTTAATCCTCGCAGTTACTACAGCTACAAACAGCAAGCGTTAAAAATATAATCACCTTAATGAAAACGTAAATACGCTCGCATGCTGCCGGAGGATTGCGGTGTCCTTTGTGACCACGCAGCTCTCAGAGGAGCTCTGCTCCCAGCTCAGCAACCAGGTAAACCGAGCTGCAGCTGCCTCGCTGTAGGTCTCGTAGATAACTGGTGGCAGAGCTGGGAAGGCTTTTTGCTCTGCTCTCCCAGTCTGATTGGGAGTGGTGAGCTTTGTTCGTTCCCAGCCATGATGCACGTTTACATTACGGCCTTTGACATGTTATTTATCTGGTCGTTTTGGCACTGGAGCTTTAAACTGGTGTACTACCAGCGGCTTAAATCTGTGTGCCGTGAGATCCCCAGCGTGGCCAGCTCTGCTTTTGCTGTTCTCTTCACTCAAGGCAGTGCTTCGGTCCCGAACTCATTCTGTAGGTCCTGGACCCCATCAGTGATCTGCAGGTGGGGTTGGGCAATTTTTCTCTGTGCACTGAAATACAAGTGGCTAATGTGAAAATCCAATAGCAAGTGATAGAGCTGGGTGGCTTCAGCAGGTAGGAGGAGAGGTAAAGAAAGGCTTCTAAGAAGTTACTGCAGTGTTACAAGAACTTAACGCAGCACTTTGTGTATTTAGGCAACAATAATTGGTGACCAGAACAAATGGGACCTGAATTTGCCCTTGAATAAATCAATTACCGGAGTTCTTTGTGGGAAGAGTCCCGGGTCAGGATCAGTCTGGGTTGGCTGGAAGGAGAGGTGGGTGCACAGGACGGTGCCTCAGCAGCGAGTGCAAACTGGCACGAGGCGTTTGGAACGAAACGGGTTTGATGGCAGTTTGAATGCTGCACAAGATGTATGTTTTTTGGGAAGGGTTGTGGAAACCGTGGCCAAGCACAGTGTCAACATGTTTCCAAACAGAGGCTCATCCTGTAATTGCAGGTTCCCAGAAAGCCCTCCTGCCTGACCTGCCTCTATCAGAGCATGTGTTTGTACAACAGTCGTGGGGGGCTCCTGGGGGCAGGGTGTGTTGCCTTTTCCGAGCAAATCGGCGCAGGGCACGTGGTAGCTCTGCCAGACCCAGGATCACAGCGGGCTGCTGCTGGTGATGGAATTGCAGAAGCCATCCACAGTCAACCCAGCTCAGGTGTGAAGCTTGCTGTGGGTTTTGCTAGGGTCAGGAGCTCTTTGTGCAGCATTAACGCTCCGTGTGCTCGAGGATATTCTGCCGTGACTTGCACGGAGAGGGAGGAAGGGCCGTGAGTTGGCTGGGCTAATGCCTGCATTAACGGTGCTTTACCTTCAGCGTCCTTCTGGGGCAAAGCTGACTTAGGAGCAGCCCGCTTGCCTCGACGCTTTTGGGGTTGTCATGCCGGATGGGAACACGTGGCAGGCAGTGCTTCCCGGCGGTTGGGATGTTTTTTGTTGTTGTGCTTTGAGTCATCCGATTTCTTTCCATGGTCACAAGTCGGAAGGACTGGCGGAGATCTCAGCTGCAGATAGCCTGGTGCTGACGGTGTGTGGGAGGTGACCATGGCAGTCCCAGGTCAGCTGGAAGCTGCCGTTTGTTTCGGAGATGGCCGAGCCCTGACTGAGGTGGCGGGGCTGTGACCGGGGTGTATCCGTGCAGCTCAGCCTGGTCTGGGTGCTGTGTTCCCAGGCAGTGCGCTCGCCTCCTGCCTGGCAGCCCTGAAGGCAGGTCTGCAGGTGGAGCTGGGCTGGGACCTGGCAGTCCCACTGCTGCCTTTCTCCACCCTGGACCCTTTCATCAGAGCGTCCCCAGCCTCTGATGAGGCCCAGGAGCAGAGTCCCTGCCCCAGGAGGGCAGTTGTGGAGGAGAAGCATCTCTGATGCTCCACAGCATTTTTTTCCATTTTTTTCCCCCCCCTTTTTTTTTTGGTGCAGAGAGTGCCCTTGGTGGCAGTGACAGCAGTAGCCAGGGAGGTCCTTGGGGGCATCTGGAAGAGCCGTGGGGCTCAAATGGAGCTCGCCAACATCACTCCCATCCTCGCCACGCCAGCTGGACTTCAGCAGCGATAGGAAAGCTGGGCAGGGAGGGTGGAAACACGCGGCATGAGGGCTCGGCACACACGTGCTCCGTGCTGATCCAGATGCACGGACCTGAGCCCATCCCCAGCCTTGCCGGCTACGGGGGGCGCAGCCCTGAGGGTCGCTGCAGGGTGGGGGGCTTGGAGGAAGCAGCAGTGGTGTCCCCAGCGCGGTGCCGAGCGCCTTGTTCCAGCCGAGCAGCGGTGGCGCGTGCGGCGCTCCCGCAGAGTGACTCTGCAGTCTGCAGGGCATGGCTGCATGGCGGGGAGCAGCAGGAGCAGCAGCAGCCCCTCTGGCGGCGGGCGGCAGGGCACGGGGACAGCTCGCTTCTCCTCCTCCTCCTTTCCCAACACCCTTTGGGTTTGGTTCCCCCCCCCCCGACTCGCCTGTTGGGTGATAGGTGGAGAGGATGGGGTGGGGTGGGGGTCAGGGCTAGATTCAGGAGCTAGGAATCGGTCTGAAACGCTGAGAAAGGTGAGTTTTTCCTGACTGAAGTATGTGGGGAAACGAGTATCAGGTTGGAAAAGCCACAAAAATGAGGAAAGGGGAGGGTTCGGGTGGTGGGAAAGGGAGAGGAAGGTGCGTGGGGAGGTCGACTGGAGAGGTCTGGGGGGTGGTGTCATACCCGCCCGGTAACTCGGAGGTGCTGCCGGATGGTGGGTACGGTGTTAAATACCTCTAACTGGATTATTGGCAACGTCTTCTCAGCCTTCCCCCCTCCTAACCGTGCCTTTGGAATCCCCCGGTTAGCGAGCAAATGAGTGATTATCGATGTACCAAGTGCTGGTTCCCAAACTGCCTGGTTTGCACGCTGAGAGATGAAAGCGGCTGGGGAACAAATGAAATAGAATTTATAATTAAGGAAGATTTAATGTTTGATAAGCCAACACTCACTTTATACTACAGGAAATTAGTTCCTTCAGATTGTTCAAGGTCAGATCTTCCATTTTTTTGGTATGAAATCTCGCAAAAGAAGCGCTGAGTTTATTCCTGCAAGACAGTTAAGATTCTCATTACAATGATTTTCTACCTTTTGCTGGAGCCCTTCTGGGTATCTGCACAGTCAGCACAGTGCAGGGAGAATGTCTGCTTCTGTTGACCTCCCTGAACCCACCGAACAAGCCTCCTGAAAACAAAGCCCCTAATATCAAATTCCTGCGTGCCTGTGGATGTAGCGCCCTTGGTCTCATCTAGCACAGGAGGAGATTTAAAGCAGTGACCGAGGTACTTTGCTGTGCCTGGGTGCCTACGGGCAGCCACAAAGGGAAAACAGCGAAGTGTGAGGAATGATAGCGGTACACACTAACAGAGAAATGATGCGGCCATATCAGCAGGTACTGAAATGTGGAAAAATGAGTCCTAAAAATGTTGCAGGGAGGTTTTACTCTGACTGGAAGAGAAGCGATAGGATGTCTGTGCTCGAGATCCCACCCAGTAAGACAGGAAGCGAATCACAGAGGTGGCTCCGCCATGTGCTCGGATGACAAAGCATGAGACTTCCCTGGCTGTAATCATGTTAAATTTCAGTTTCCAATTCCCTGCTAAACCTTGAAAGCTCGGGGGAGTACCGAGTACGATCTGATGCACCTTCTGAGTGCGCAGAAACCCACTGCAGGGAGTCTTGCACTGAGCTGAGCAAAAGGGGGACTGATTCCTTTCGGCTTCCCAATCCCAATGAACTGTTACACTGCTGGTTTTGTGGTGGTGCTTTTTTTTTCTTTCAAATCAGGGAATGCCGGGATGTGACATTTGCACTCTGAGCAGGGAGGGATTTGATGCAAGCGACCCTCAACTTTAAAACGGAGAATTAAGCCTGTAAGTACAACTTTGAAGAAGATTTGGAAGAGACATACCAGGTCACGGCAGACAACTCGAGGACTTCACTTGGTGTTGCTCGCTCACCATTTATCACGCTGTCCTTAGGCAAAACTTCGCTGTCGTGTGTTAGGCTACCTGCCCTTATGTGCGCACAGAGAAGCGTGTAGCAGAGCGGTATGCAATAAGCCTGTCGTAGGGAAACCCTGTCCTGTATCAGTTTCCATAGGGTGGGAGCCAGCTGGCTTCTGGGCAGCACACACATGGCTCCTGTAGCTCAACAAGAGTCTCTCCAAGCACGTTAATTTTGCCTGATCGTGCCTGAAATCCTGCCGTGTGCTCGATGTTCGGTAACTTCGAGAACAATTTGGGGATGCTTATGCCGGACCCAGGCTGGTGTAGGCTCCGTCTGGGCTGATCTCCTGGAAGTCTGGAGGCTTCCAGTGGTGTCACTTCAGGCTTACAGGTGATTAAGGGCCATGAGGCAGAGAGCTGGGTCACCAGCTGCTTCATGGGAACGGTAATCGGACTTCTCTCCTGCTCCTTCCTTGAAGGTGCCGCCTGCTTTCTCTGCAGCTCATCATCTGATGTGTGAATGGAGGGGTTGGGGCTGGTGGTTGGAGCAGCGACGTGCTGCTTTTACCCATTTGGGGAGAGGGGAGAAGGGGTTAATGGCAGAGAACATCAGTGTTTGTTCTCTCCAGTACAAGCGCTGATAAGTGGATGGGAGAAAAAACAGCCGTGACCTTACAGTTATTTTCTGTGTGTGTGCGCACATGTGAGCGGTGGATTCGCAGGGCTGTTTGTTTGGAGAGCTCTCGTTTTCTGTGGTCAGGCTGACCAGGCACATTCCTCCAAACCCCTCTGGCATTGCTGACACCTGGCAAGGAGACCTGGGCCCCTCTTTTGAGCAGGTCCCCAAAAGGTGCTTTGGCCAGGCACGGTGCAGGTCCCAGCGGTGGCCGTGCTCGGGTACGTGCCGTCACGGCATCAGTCGGCTCCTCTCCCCTGCAGTCAGGAAGAGGCTTACAATCAGCAAAAGGTACCAATTCAGCGGGGTGCACCGTGTGAATCTAAAGCTAGGGAGCTCTCTCAGATAATAATGCTCTCATTTTGCAGCAGGGGATTTTTTTCAGGGGGTGTTCCCCTTGCAGCACGGTGAGGCTGGAGCTCTTTGTCCCTTTCCAAGCACATGAAGTTAGCTGGGGCACCCCAGGTGAGCTCCACCAAGGCTGCAGTCATTTCTGCACTGAAAACCCATTTCAGTGCCAGAGCTCACCCTGCCTGCAGCTCGTCAGCCTCTTAGCGCAGATGACCGGGGTGTCCCCAGGTAGCGGCCCACATGCGAGAGAAGGAACCGAGCCTCTGCTCTGGATGGAGATCAGAAAACCACTTCAGAGGGTCTAACAGTCTGGTCTAACCCTTGCAAAGAAGGGATTTGGGAGCTGACGAATGCTTCTGCATTCTTTTTTCCTTCCATCTTTTTCTTGATCTGACCTTTGAGGTGTCTTCGGGCCTGACCGACATTGGTGAACAAGACCTTTTATCTGGGTTGGATCTTCCACCCAGCTCGAGCTTCAGCTTCCCTTTGCGGGGGTGAGGAGCCTTCTTATTACAACAGCCCAGCGTTGTTAGGAGGCGCTGGAGGTGGCTGCCCGGGCCTGGCAGCGGGGCAGGGTGGGGAAGAGCTGGGTGGCTGTGAGCCGGACCCTCCCCGAGCCTGCTCAGCAGGTAAGGAAGGAGGGGAGCAGGAAGCAAGCGAGATCTCAGGAGGGACGTAATTGGCCATGCTAATCGCCGGGGTTTGGGTTTCTTGCTTTGCTGCTTTTTCCCAGCAGACCTCGCCCCCTTCTCTTCTGCTTTGAAGCGGCCTGTAACTGTCTCAGGAACCTGTGTGGGCACCACGTGGGCCTGCGAGGGGACGCCAGGGGGTAGGATCTGAGCTCAGAAGCCACCTGGGGATGGAGAAGAGATTGAAGGAACGCTGGTCTCTCTGCAGCAGATGCTGGACTGTGAATTGGGACCTTTTCCCTACCTGTGCTATTAGCCTGGGAGGATCCTCTGTGTAGCCAGAGGAGCAGAAATGAAATATCCCCACTGGGTGGAAACTTGAGTCTGGAGGAGATGCCCCCAGTGGTCCTGCCATCCACCAGCATTTCCCTGCCCTGTCCCTCTCCTGGGCAGCCAGTGCAGCCCCGCAGCCTCTGAGCCATCGTGACCAAGCTCTGGTCACGTCTCTGCTGCTGAGTCCCTGCGTGACCTTGGAGAGGTCATTTTTGTGCTCGCATCCCAGTCTTTCGTCTGCAAACCGTGGAGGATGAGTTAGTTGCAACTTCCCAGGTCCAAAGCTGGGGCAAATCAGCCAGTGCCTTCCTGTAGCTGGGAAGAAGCGGTGAAGGACGTGGGCTGCTTGTGTTGAGGCAGAGGGGAAGGATCCTGTGTCCTGCTGGGAACGACCAAGGACCTTGCCGTGGTGCCAGCGGGGAGGGGAGCAGCCCTCGCCATGCTCCACGAGGCCAGGCACTGTGTTTTGGTGGCACGAGGCGTGGGGACTTCCCTGGGGTGCGCGGGGCTGGTCCTCAACCTGTGACCGTGCCGCCCCCCTGGGCAGCTGTGGCTGCGGGTTGGGTGGCAGAGCCAGGGGGAAGGCTCTGAAGGAGTTGAAGTTGGCTGAATTTAGTACTCGAGCGTAGCTGGAGGGTGGGGACTCGTGGCGGGGGGGGGACAGAGCAACATGGTGCTGCAGGGGGCACAGCGGGGGGAGACGTGGGCTCCTAAATGGGCTAGCCTGCCTGGAGCTGTCCCAGATACCTGGATAGCAGCGGTGGGCAATTAGCCCCTGGGGAGGGGGTTAGTGTGGATGCAGCACCTTCTCTCTGTAAATGCCCCAGTTTAACACATGGTCTCCTCCTCTGTTTAAAAATACCACCAGGCAAAATTGTGATGCTGTATTTCCCCCCCCCCAACACCCTGCACACCTAAAATAGGCAGGACTGTCCTCAATTTAGTTACGTTTCTTGGGCTTCCAGTGCTGCAGCTCTGGGTATTGGTGCTCAGAGCCGGTACCTCCGCATCGTGCCCACGCCCTGATGTGACGGTCCTGAACGGGATGCTCAGCGCCCTGCCAAACATCCTGCCGGCTGCTGCGCATCCTTGACCTCTTCCTGCTCTCGCCTTTCCTCCACCCCCTGCGCTGATAGCAGGGAGAGGCACGAAGCTTCGCTTCCTCTGAGATGTAGGCTGCGAGGATAACGCACGGAGCCGACTGGGATGTTAACGTGCTTGGGAAATACCTGGCTCGGCGGAGGTTGGCGCTGTGATGGAGAGATCGCCACCGCCTGTTGTAATTATAATCCTCCTGCTGAGGCACCGGCTCTAAGCCTTCCTGGTTTTTGGGCCCAGGGTGAGAAACAAAAGAGCCTGCATGCGAGAAGGGGAAGGAAGTGCGAGACCACAGGGCCTGAGTTTTCTTGCGTCGTGATAGCGGCGCCGTCTCGCCCCTTCCCGTTCGGTTGCCTGGGGATGGTTTTGCATTGAGCTGGCACGGCGAGGCTGGGCGTAGCGGGGAGCCGTGGGGCAGCAGGGGCAAAGCTGCCTCTCCTGTGTGGGGAAACCTCAATCGAGTGGTGTGGAGCTGCTCCGGAGCATCGTCCCCTGGCCTGCGGTAGGGTGCCTGCCTTTGGGAACTTTGGAGGGAAGCGGGTGGAGAAACGATGTGTGTGCTGCGGGAGAAAGCCCTGGGGCTGGCGGGCTCTCAATGCTGAGGCTTTGCTTGAGTAAAATCTGTGTGGTCACTGTGTTTGGGTCCTCTGTGCTTGATTTGTAACCTTCAGGGACTGAGTGGGGCAGGCAGCCTCGGTGCTGAAGTGTGTTAAATGGGCTCCTTGGAGGCAGCCCCAGTGATGTGTCTGTGGCCTGTTGGCCATGCGTGTTTCTGCCTCCTTCCCCCCCCGCCATGGCTTTCCTGGGAAAGAAAGTGCTGCTCGATTTAGGCTTCTCTTGGGCACACCAGGTGCTGCCTTTAATTGGCAGGCTAATTTCTAATCTAGTCACTTGTGCTTGCAGGGAAGGAGGCATCCCAAAGGGATGTTGTGCCTGGCAGTCCCCGCTGAGCCCTGCCTTGTGCGTGTCCTCCGAGCACTTCTGTATTTCCGAAAAGTGAGTCCCAGGGACAGATTGCTCCGTGCTCCTTCCCTGCGGGGCGAGGAGCTGCCTGCGAGCCCAGCAGTCTGGGTCTGTGCTTGGATTTAGACCTGCCCCAGCCACTGGTGTGATGAGTTGGGTGGGCTCAGCTCAGCCTCACCCGGCCAGGAGGGCTGAGGGCTGGAGGACAGGCGAGTGCTGTTCCTCAGCGGGGGTCACGCTGGCACCTCTAGGGGAGAACACGAGCTTTATCTGCCCCTGGCCAGCATGCATGGCCCCTCATTTTTTAGTGGCCTAAGGCACTGAGGTATTTCCACCCCTTTTCAAGTTGTGATGGCTGGGTGAGCCTTGGTCTGCCTCTCGAGCCCAGGGGTTGGCTGTGAGCTGAGCAGAGGCCTGGAGGCAGCACACGGCTGGTAGGGAACATCCCTGAGGGAACCTCTGGCAGCAGGTGTGGCTTCTGGAAGGGCTGTCCTGGGCCTATTGTGTGCCCTGCCACGTCTGGCCAGGCTGAAGGTCTTTCTGGTGAAGTTGGTGGGCCGGGCTGCCGGGAACGCAGGCTGGAGAGCAGCGTCTGGCAGGGCCGCACCGAGGGGATTGTGTGCCAAGGCCTGCCGTCGTTGGCTGGCACAGAGGAGCTCCTCTTCTCAACCACTGTTTTTCAGTATTATTTTCTCAGTTGTTAATTTTTTTTGGTGGTACCCAGTACCACCAGCTGATCCAAGCGGGTGGGATGTGTGTTAACCACCACTTTCACCTCATTTCTCCTCAGAGAATTTGGCTGGGAGTTGCCCAAGCAGGGAAATAGAGAGATGGCCTCTTATTGGGGACCTGATGGCTCAAGCACAGGGTGTTCCTCCTCGTTGTTGTAGGAGCCTGAGCTCATCAGCAGTCCTCACAGAAGTGCAGGCTGTTCAGATGTGCCTGGGTGATGCCCAGCTGGAGGGCTGCAGTAGAATACAGTCTGCACAGGCTCCAGACTGGTGCTTGGAAGCTCTTCTGGACCCTTTGGCTTTTACCCAAGTGTGGCCATGAGCCCTCCACACGATGACAGAGGGAGTTTTCATTTTTTGCCTTTTGCTTCTGCTGCTCCCAAGTGGGCTGGAAGCATCCCTGCCTGAGGATGCCTTGAACTGCGCTGTCGGAGGCAGGGAAGCAGCAGCTCGCTGGTAGGGGTGTGTTTCTGCAGCTTCTGCATTGGCTGAGCCCTGGCCAGAAAGCAGCGCCCTGCCAAGGGGTAGTCCTTACTGCAACTCCTGTGACTTTCCAGCTTAATGTGTGTTTTGGGCAGCTGATAAGCTGGAGCCAGGGGCCTGCCCCCTGTCCTAGGAGGACCTTGGCTTGCTGGCAGCCTCCCTTCCCCCTATTCTTCCAAGTTCCTTGAAGAAAATATAATGTATTGCTCCCTAAAATACACTGTTTTCATAGCTTCTTAGGAAGCCTTTATCCACAGGGTTTCTCCACACGTGGTGCCTGTCCCGCCTGCATCTCCAAAGAATGAATCTTAATTCTGATCCTCTCCAGCTGTTCAGTACACATTGTCCTTCCCGTGACAAATAGGGTCCATTAGGAGACTTTTGTGTGTGTGTGCTTCTAACTGGGAATTGCCTGGGGTGGGAGGGGTGAGTAGGGTGTTGCTGGGGACCTGAACCCCTCCAGACCCCTTCGAAGGGCTGAGCTTGCTGAGAGCAATCTGAGCTGGGAAGGGGAAGGCAATTGCCCAGGGCTGTGTGTGATGTTCCACCAGCACCCTGGGGGTGCTGAGGTGGCTGAGTGCTCTGGATTTGGCTGCCCCCTGCTCTCCCATGGCTGTTCACCGTGTTAAGGTGCTCTGTGCAGGTCTCTGGTTGGTAATGCTGGTTGGGGGGTGTCACCAGCTAGCTCATGGGGTGGGACTTTGAACATCTCACAAGCTTTTTATTCCTCACTGCTGTCTGCTAGAAGCCAACACAGAAGGTTATTAATGAGAGCAATACACTCAAGTAAACACTAACTTCTTCAAAATCTTTCTCACAACAAGTGGTTGAATCGAGGTGGGTTCCAAGCTAGATTGATATTTAACTTGGGATACTAAGAAAATACTTCCTCTGTTTAGCTAAAGCAAACAAATCAAGAGAGGAGGGACCGTTTTAAGTATGATTTGCACTCCAGCTGCAACCAATACTGATATTTTCTTTTTTTTTTTTTCTTTTGCAGATATATTTCCAGCTGACGGCCAGTCTGGTATGTACTAATTAAAAATGGAGTTCTTCAGCTCTCCCTCTCCCCTGCCTTTCCTGCACTTCTCTTTCTGCAGAGTCAGCATTAATCAAATATGGATGACTGGTAGAGGAATATGCAACAGACATTATTTAACAAAAAGGGTGGGGGGAGGAACTAAAATTTTGTTTCTGTATGGCAAGTGATATCTTCATGCTTTCATGTAGTGATGATCATGGGCTCTTCCTCCAGGCTGATAACCATTGGAGTGCCAGGACTGACAGAGGGGATCTTGTTTTACCCAGCAATAGCGGGAGCGCTCGGGAAGACTGATCCCAGGAGCTGTAGTGCCTTTTGGATGTCCCATAGCAAAGGCATTGGGAATCAGGGGCAGTTCGTGATGTGGCCTTGTGCAACCGTGATCACATCACTGTCTGCCTCCTGCCTACATTTCCGGCTTTGCAATGGGATCACATTTTCCAAGTTCACAGCAAGAGCAGGAGGATAAATAGCTGCTGATTGTGAAGCACTGCATGATCAGGATTTGGAAGTATAAAAATCAGCTCTGTTGTCTTAAAGCTGGTTTCAGTAAAAAATAACACTGTTTTTGAGAGGTCTGGTGTGTCAGTGGCAACAATTTGGCTTCATGAACTGCCCAGAGGGTTGGAAGTGGTGCATGTGTGTTTGTTTCCAGAGCTCTAGCTGGGTAATGGGGCCATCATACACAACTAGATCCACTGGAGCTGCTGAAGATGCCTCTCTGGGTTTTAAAAAGGCTTGCAAATGCTTGGGTTGCTTTTCACTATTTTAATCACTTTCAGAACATGCTTGAAAGCAAAATATTAAGTGTGGCGTTGAAGGAGGAAAGGTGTGTGTCCATGTGTTGAGTACAGCAGGTCTGAAGCCAGGATGGGGCAATGACTGCACAGAAAAATTCCTGTGACTTAGAGGGTTTTCTTCTTGTAAGATGCTTTTCTCCACCCTGCCTTCATCGTGTGGTGTGTTCTGCCTGCCCGTGCTGCAGACTCAGATGGCCTTTGGTTGGCACCACTCCATGCTCTGTGCTCCAGCTGGTGGTGGACCTTCACAGCTGGCTCCGGGGTGGGGCACAGCGTGCATCTGCAGCAGACGATAGCGTGCGTTGCTGCAAGTGCGTGTTACGTGTCAGGAGGGTCGCAGAAAACATTGCCCACAGATCTGGGGGGGGGGGGGGGGGCCACTCTTCTGTATTTTTAAGTAGATAAATGAAAGCTTAAGCAGGATTTCTCTTACTGATAGCTCTGACACCGCACAGTTCCTTCTCAAGCTTTCTTGAGAAAAGCCTTAAAACTGGTGCTGTGCTTTTCCTTCCCGTGCGCCGAGTCACCTGGAAGCCCCGATGGCTCCAAACACAGCCGCGTGGATGTGGTGAGGGCAGGGTGGTGCTGCCAGCGGGCTGCTCCCGGATGTCTGGTGCCCAAGGAAGCACTTAGCACAGTGACTGAAGATGCCGGGTTGCGGTAAAAGGGTTGGGACCTGCACGGGCGAGGAGCCTGAGCCAAAGCACCAGCCATTTTGTAGGCACGGCAGCAGGAGCATGCCCCAGAGCATGTACCTGCTTGTTGGTGTGAGGATGCTGGAGGCGTTGTGCCCTCAGCGTGGTGTCACGGTGCAAGCACAATGGAGGTGGAAAGGTAGCAGTGTTTGCATCCTGGTTACCTAACAGCATTTGGAAATAAAGCTGCTCCCTCAGAGAGACTACCAGGGGCCTGCCTCGTGTCTGGCACAGCCGTTCCCAGTCCTCTCCCACGCTGAGCAGCCAGGCTTCTGCAGCTGCCGGTTGCTTTTCAGAAGAAGCCACTTGAGGGCTCGTGATCCGGAGTTCAGGTGAACCTCTGAGAGATCTCAGCACCCTTGAGAAACGCGTGCTGGGCTCATTTGTGTGTTGGCAAACAGAAGAAAAGGCTTCCTCCCACTCAAGCTCCCCACTTCTGCTGTCAGAGGAGGCTGTGAGGATGTCTCCGCTCTGTGGATGTGTCAGCCGTGAACATCTAACCCCCCATGAGGCTGCCCATGCTGCCCACCTCTCAGGACATGTTGCCACAGGAGGTGCTGAAGTTCGCTGCCTGCTGTTTAACGAAGAACTTCTGCTTGCTCCAAGCACATCTACCAGCTTCAAGCAATGCTCCCACTGCTGGTTTGTCAGGGGATGCCTTCCTGACATCGCTGCACTCAGCCCATCTCCCAGCAGTGGGGAATCCCAGCCTTTTTGGTCACACCTCCTAAGGGCTGCCCCTGCTCAATTGAATTCCTTTCCTCTGTACAGCCGTAACACCGCTGTGCCCTTGCTGAGACCAGACCTGACTGCGGGGTTCGGTTTTGTGCAGCAGCAAGTGATGCTCTTTGTCTCGTTTTCACTACTGATGATTTTTTTTTTTGGTTGTCTCCATCCTGAGCTGATCATTGGAGAACTGTCAGCAGAGCCTGATACACCTTCCTTGGGTTAGAAACGCCACATTGAATCAAACGCTGTTGAAGTCCTTTCATGAAGAGATGTGGGTGATGCTCCCGCTGCAAGGAAGCGGTTTTTAGTCCTTTATGAAGAAAAGGAGGGGAGAGGGATCTTTAAATTAGCAGAGAAAAGTGCTGTGTTGCACTCCTTTCTTTAGCCGGCTGCTCTTAGCTTCCTTTGGGAAGGCTCGCTCTGATTAAGGGCTTTTTACTCTTTACTTTTTTTGTGTATTGAGAAAGGGGAGACAGCCGCCTGTAGCGCTGGCATTGCCTGGATGGGCGAGTGTGTTTTGTGTAGCAGGATCCACGTGGCCGTGCGCCCTGGAAGGGAATTGGCAGAGTTTGTTACATCAGTTACTGAGAGGAGGCTTGGATTTCACCGCCTTTGGCTTAAGGTGGGGGGCTTAAGTGAGGGTGTTCTATTCTGTGCCTGGAGAGTATACCCTGAAACGGGCTCAGCTGATTTCTGGAGAAACGCTGCTTGGTGGGACACCCTACGTCTGGCCTCTCCAGATCTCTGTTTGCAATTCCTGGTCCGGCCACCACAGGACAGTTGCTTTCCCCTGCCCCGAGAGATGGGACTGGATTTCTGGCTGGTGGTGCCGTTGTCATCTTGGTCTCGCAAGCTGAGTTGATGCTGAGTTGATGCTGTGGAATCAGAGCAGCAGATTTGCAGCTGGCTTGATGCAGGCTTCAAGCGCGAGGTCTGGTGGGCACTTTGCAAGTGCCCGGTGCCCAAGGGAGGCGGCTGGTCCCGCAGGGGGGGCTCTGCAGAAGCGGAGTTGGGCAGAGGAATCACGGCAAGGAAGACTTAAGAGCGATGTTATTTGGATTACCTCAGTCTCCTTTCTGTCTCTGGATCTCCTCTTTGAGGTGACAGCTCCTCCAGAGATGTGCTTTATGTCAAGTTTGCACCTTTTCCTTGCACGACCCCCTCGCCTCCCCCCTGCCGGTGCCTGCGGTGGGAACCGGGCGGTCCCTGCTGGAAGGGGGCTGGCGGCAGCGCTCGGCTCTTGCTCCCCGTCTGATGGCTGTTAAATATTTACAGTGAGACGTACCAGATGCTTCTGAGGAAGGCTTTTTGTCAGCTTCCAAGTCCCCGGTCGCAGCTGCGGCGAGGCTGACGGCCATTAAAGGGCTTGCATCTGTGCGGAGCCCTCGGCTGGGCTGCGACACGGTGACCTCGTGTTGCTCGTGCTGCGGGCCCCGCCGCTTGTGCTGTCTCATCGGCTGCAGCGGGCTGCGGGTGGAGAACACCCCTCTGCGGATGACAAGAGATTAATGATGTCTGGTCCTCGGGCTTTTTTCTTTGAAGCTCCTCCACTGCAGTGGGAGGGGGAGCGGACGATGCTCTCGCAGGACCGGCCTTTTGTTGCCGCGCACCTTTCTTCTGGGGCCGTCTCTGCGTGGCGACAGCACACCCCTACCCCCGCATGGCTGTTCCTGCTCCCTTTTTGTTCCAGGCACAGCCTTGTCTGCCTCCTTGGCTTCCGCAGAAGGAGGAACAGGCTGATCCAGGCTAGGCAGAGCTCCCACTGCCAGCTCCGAGCATCACCACCCTCCTGCCGTCCAGGGCTGGATCCCGCAGCAGAGCCCCGCTTCTCGCTGCCAGCCCAGCAGCTGGTGCCTCTCTGCCGAGTGCCCCCCCGTGCTGGTCACACTGGTCAGGTTCCCGGCATACCTCCTGCTTTCAAGATAAGCTCCAGGACCTTGGGCCGGGCCCTGTTTGTTGCTCTTGGTGCTTATCAGCTCTCGGCCGCTGACAAGGTGACCCGCAGCACCAAGGACCGGGCGGGAGGGAAGGTCTCCCCAGCCCGTGCCGTGCTTCAGGATGGCACCGCTGGGACCCACAGCACGTGTGTGTGTGTGTGTGTGTGACCACGTGCACCCCGCGTCGCTCGTGTGCTGAGCACCCCGGTCTCAGCACTGCGACCCGGCTCGATGCTGGGCTTGCAGCGCGCCGTGGAGGTCGGCTCCTCGGCGAGGCTCGGGAGGGGCGGTCTCGCTGGGTCATCGTTTTTCAAACTAAATATAGTTGCCTGTGCTTTCATAAGGCTGGGATTTTTGCGTCACGTGATTGTCTTATCCCTCCTGGCCGGCAGTCAGTCAGAGTAGGGGATCTTGTGTCTGAATGGGTAATAATTAACTGTTAACTAGCTTTTCATTAGAGGCTGGCAGAACAGGCAGAGCGGTGCTGCGGAGGTAAGCAGGAGCGGAGGAAACCCCTCTGGGTCTGTCCTGGAGGGTGGAGGCCAGTGCTGCTAGGACACCCCCCTTTAATTTGCAAATCAGTAGCCCCCAAAGGTGAGTGGGTTGGTTTTTCTTGCGCGTTTTACGAGGAGCCGCGAGTCCTGCCGTGTTCTGCGCGTCTGTCCTTGCCGTCCTGTACTTCCTGCTCGTGTCGCCCCTCCCTCTCCCCAGCTGCTGATTTTTTTCAGGTCATGAACTATCAGCTGGGCTCGGGGCCGTCCTGGAGGAGAGCCTGACCCTCAGACTCCTCCATGACTTGGCTCCTCTGCCTGCCCTCATTCTCCCCGGGCCGCTGCAGCCTCGTCTCGGTGCTGAGCGCACCGCGGCGTCCTCCCCGCCCCGCCGCGGAGGTGCCCTTGCTGTGCCTCGGCGCCCCGAGCAGCAGCTGAACCAACTCGCCTCTTTTCTCAGGGCTCGGCGTCTGCAGCCCCAGCCTGTCCCTGACGGACGTCCACAGGTTGCAGGACCGACATGGCATCTGCTCCGGGAGCCGCGAGCGCTGCCGGCTTTTCCAGCCCTCTCCATTAACTGTTTAATCTGCTGGGGAGCGTTTGCAGATGTCCTCGGAGGCATCGGAGCGGCTGGCGTCGCTCTCCTGCAGGGTGGCAGGGGAATTGCTGGCTCCGTGCTCTGCCGGCCGGGAACGTGCTTGTGCCAGGGAAGCCGGCTCAGGCGCTGGGGCTGGAGCTGTGCAGCGCTGTGGGTGCTGCTCCCCTCTCGCAGGGACAGCGAGGTGGCTCCGCATTGTGCCCTGGTTGTGACACCAGGGAGCTGGGCATCCCTGGCCGTGTCCCCACTGCAGCTTGGGAGCCGCCTGCTCTCCCAGCAAAGACCATGGGAGCAGACAGCTTTCCTTACAAAACTTGGGAATTTCTTGTTGTCTCCTCCTGTGCGGCCAAGGGATCGGTGCAGGGCGTGCGTGTTTGTCATCTGTGGTGAAAGTTTCCTAGAAATCCTCTTGGGGGAAGGATGTCACTTGAAAAGGCGCTCAAAAGATGTCACTTGCCCTTAAGATGGTTCATTTGCTACCTTTAATAGCAGTCAGCTGTGCCAGGAAAAATCCACAGTGTCCTCGCTGGTTCTGTTAGTGCTGGAAACGCCTGGTGGCGTTTCTTTACACGCTCCTTCCTGGCTGCAGCTTGGCTGCTTGCTGAAGGGTTCTTGCCCTGAACTGGAGGGCTGCAGGAGAGGTTTGTGCAGCGCTGGTAAATCCACACCAGTCCTGGAAGCAAACTGGAGTCAGATGCTGCAGATGATGTGTGCGTGCAGGAGCTCGCACCTCAGTTACAGGCATTTAAAAAGAAACACTCTTCGTAGCCTCCCTGTGACCAGAGCTGCGTGTCGGGAAGCTCTGTGCCCATCTGCGCTGCCTTTGGGCTGCAGTCAGCAGAGGGACAGGCTCTGCAGATTCACCTTCCCCTGCTCGGGAGCTGTCTGAGGAACAGGAACATCAGCCGAGGGATGCGAGGCGTTGTGGAGCTGCGAACAAAGCTCCGGTGCTGTGCTCCCAGCCCAGGGCTCTGGCTCCATCCCGCTGCCGCCCATCACCCTGCCTTCAGCCTGCCCCTCTGCATTTTCCTGGGGCCAGCCCCAGTGCTCTGGAAGCTTGCTTTAGGACACCCAGGTAGGAGTGTTCCCATGCTCTCTGCAGCGCTGTCAGATGCCCTTTTTGAAGTTATTTTTAGCGAGTGATCTTTGCAGCCGTCGCAGAGCTTACATTGCAGAGAAGTGTAGGCAGCTCCTCGCTTCCTTCCCTGTTACAGTAGGGCTTGTGAGGTGGAGCTGTCTGCCGAGGAGCTGCAGAAAATTGCTTGGAAGGCTTTGAGCCGTGGTGCCTGCAGCTTGTCTCGTTCCTGCTCAATGTACTTCCCACGTGCTTTGCTGGATCCTGCTCCGCTCTGCACTTTGAGGTCTTTCGCTTGGTCCTCGCCCGCTGTACGGCAGTTTTTCTTGCACGTGCAAGAAGCTTCTCAGTTGCAGAGGTGTTGAAAGTATCCCTCTTAGCATCTGGTCCTGTCCATAAAGGTGTGCTGCCAGCTGGGAGCTGTGTGACCACGTGCCCTGGGCAGTGCTGCTGGCTGCAGCTGGTTCCCTGCGGTCCCGGAGCAGGAGATGCCAGCTGTTGGCGCTGGAAGTTTTCCTTGCGGCAGCATCTCATTTAAAGCTCCTGGCGAGCTCTGTTCCGGTGCTCCCTTGATTTTTCCACACTCATGCACACGCCCCTCCAGCTACAGCTGTGGTTCGGTGGGAGGCAGAGCAGCGCAGCGGTGGAAACCTGGAGCAGGTGCAGTCTGAGTCCCAGTTTGCCCCGAACCTGCAGGTTTCATGTACCTGGTGATGTCCTCAGCAAAATGTCAGCATGGGAAACCAGCGGTGCTTTAAGTCCCAGAATTTTCCTTTGCGTGCAGAGCTTTGGGACAAGTGTTACACTGGGAAGGCTGCCGGGAAGGGGAAGGCTGCCGTCAGCTTACAGGGCACGTCTGCCCTGCAGGACTGATCCTACAAACCTCTCTGGAGGAGGCGTGGTGCCGGTGGGCACAAAGATCACCGGCTGTGGCCTCTGACGCCTGGGCTCGGTCGGGCTCCAGCACCAAGGTGTGTTTGGCTCTGGCTCGCTCCCTGCTGGGTCCCTGCTTCTTGTGGGAACTGCTCTGTGGGTCAGTGCCGCGCTGTCCCCCAGGTCTGCCCTGCGCGCTGTGTCCCTGGAGGGACTCGTGCCCCGCTCCAGAAGACTCTGAAGGTGTTGGCTGCCTCCGGAGCAAGCAGCTTACGCCCAGGCTGGTTTTCTGTGCCTGCACGATGAGTCTGCACAAAAATGGAGTGGTGGAGTAGTAAAACAGCATCCTGCACAGCATGGGAGGAGGGAGGCTGCTCCAGGGAATCCAGGGCTTCCAGGCTTGTCGCCTCCGCCCCAGCAGGATCCGCAGCACGGAGCCGTGCCCCTGCCTCAGCCTCTCCAGCACAAAGTCCAAGCTCTTGGCTGAAAATCCGCCTGCATCAGCAGTTTTTCCTAGATGCCAGCCCATGGATGAGCAAGGCTCTGGGGCAGGCCTGCTCCCTTTGGGGGAACTTAAGTCCTGGTGACTTGGATCCTGGGGAAGGAAGGATGTGCTGTGTCAGGGCTGGAGCACGTGCAGAGCCCCAGGACTCCGCGTTACGGCGAGCATCAGCTGCCCTTTGCGAGGCTGTCGCAGCTGGAGCGAGAGCACTTGTCCACGCCGCACCTGAGCGGGGTGCCAGGAGCAGGCATGACATTTACTTGCTGGAGATGCAGATATTTCTGCTGCGTAATGCCCGATCCCAGCCCTGCAGATTTATTCCACCTCTCCATCTGCCTTTTCTAAGAATTCTTCGCAGGCTGCAGTGGATGTAAGGGATGGCAGGGAACCAGGCTGGCTGGCGGAGGGTTTGATTTCCCCGGGTAAGGTGGTAAATGTGTCCCGTAGGCTGCGTGCAGCAGTCCTGCAGCACGTCCCTCACAGGGGTGCAGAGCTGTTGTGGTGGCTTCTGGTCCTTGTGCAGGGGCTGTTCTGCTCCCACGTATCAGGGTTTCCTCACCTGGACGCTCCCTTCTTGCCTCGAGGCTTACGAAGATGGCTGCTTCACTGCAGCCAGCTACTGTCTGGAAGGAGAACAGGAGAGTTTCCACAGCCTCACCATCAAGGTGTTCAGCAGGTGCTTCAGGCAGCTTTTGTTACAAGGCAGGGAGTGCTTTGGCTGCGTGTGGGTCATCTTAGGGGTCTGACAGCAGTGCTGGTGCCAGGACCCCAGTGCTCTCACCCATGCATTGCCCCCCTCGATCGGCAAAGTTGGCTTGGCTTGGCAGCCCCGTGGGAGGATGATCCGATCCCCCCTTGATGCCACAGGCAGCAGCAGGCACAGCCTGGGCGGATCAGTTTTGGCAGCCTTGCTGCTGAGGCCCAAGTGCTGGGCTGAGGATGAGCAGGGAGGAGGCAGGAGGCTGCAGACAGCGGTCGGGATCAAAGCTTGAGACCTGCTTTCTATTTCTGGCTGCCCTTGCATCTGCTCTTTGACCTCAGGCAAGCCACTGCTTTCTTCTCTGGTCTCTGTCCCCTTGCCAGGGTTGCACAGCTATAACACAGGGTCCCTCTGCAACCATCCTGCCAGGAACTGAATGTTTCTTACTGCAATCAAATAAACACAGGAGACTTGGGATATGCCAGGGCACAAACCTCCTGGGTCAGTCTCCTAGTATTTACATCAGTCAAAACCTGCAGGCTCTGCACGCCCTGAGAAGTGACGGGAGGATGGCTTGTCTCCTTGCAAGGTTCCCCTGGGTGCTCAGTCAGGTTTTCTGCAGAGCCATTGATTGCACGCAGTCCCCCTGCTCTGCTCAGCAAGGAGCTGGTGTGCTGAGCATCCATCTGAGATGACCTCTGCGGGGCTGGGTGCCCCCAGGGCCGCCCGCAGGGTGGCTGCTCTGCACCCTCACTGCCCCTGCTCTGCCCTGCTCCCTGGCGCTGCTGCTGCCTTGGATGGGGTCAGTGTGGCTCCAGATGGCTGCAGGGGTGTCCTGCCAGTCCTTTACATGGTCGCAAGCACCAAAAGGGAAGTGTCTTTTTTTTTTTTTTTTTTTTTTTTTCATTTTAACTCTTTGCCCTGGACGCCTCTGTATGGGTGAGTAACATCCCAGTGCTCCCACTTACCGAGCTGATGCAGTGGCAGAGGGCAGCAGGACTTTCTCAGCGTGCTTTGGCAGGGCTCCTCCCAGCTGCGTGCACCGCTGTCCTTGGGGGAAGGTTTGCTTCTTTTTTCCTAGCCTGAGTGCATGGCTTAGCCTTGTCTGCCTGCCTGCCAGCACAGTCACACCCCCTCAGTCTCCTGCTTTCATGTGAGCAGTCCCGATCCCATCCTGATCCCGTCAGAGATCTCGATGGATCTCGACTGCATGCTGCCCCCACCACACCACTGCCCTGGCTGCGCTCCCTGGATCAATCCCTCCGTCAGGCTGCAGTGCCCGCGCCGCTGCAGTGCTGCGCTCGGTGTGTTTTGTCTTCCCCAGCGCTCTGCACATGCTAATTAGTCCTCTCAGCTAGATAAGGGATCCCTGCTCCTATCTGGCCGATAAAACAAGTTCTGCTAGTTGCCTTAAATCAGCTCCTCTCTCCCCCGCAAAGATGATGGAGTCCGGGGCACCCACCCCTCTGTGCTGCCTTCCTCTGTCCTGGCAGGGTGTGGGGAGCCTCTGGGGCCACGAAAAGGCATCTTGCCCACAAAGATGCTCAAAAACATCTATGCCTGTGCTGCTCTGGAGCTGAAACAACTGGAGAAGAGGCTCGGGTGCCGTCCCCATCGCTGTGGGGTGGGAGCAGGCGTCCAGCAGGAGGTTTGCAGCGGGGTGGGGAGCCCTGCTGTCCCCCAGCCCTGTGCTCAGCCGGGCTGCGGCGGGACTTCAGTTATTATTTTTATTTTTTTTCAGCAGTGCCAGGTCTGTTGGTGCTGTCAGAGCAAGGCAGGCGCTCCCTACCTGCGGAAAGCCGGGCTGGCTGCGGGTTTGCGCTGTAGCGCTCGGTGCCTTTTGAAGCTATATTTAGTCGCTGACATCTGTGGGTGTCGAGTGGAAGATTTTTAGGGGCTGGTTTGGAAGTGCTCTTTCTTCCTACGCTGGTAGGGAAGTTTAAAAGCCTCGTGGCAAGCTTTGCGCCGTGGAGCCGGGATTTTCATTGAGGTGCACGTGGAATAAGTGAGGCGCACGTGGGATCGCCGCTGTTGGGTGGCGGGGGCGGTGCCAGCAGGCTGCGCTGCTCCTGGAGGAAAGGGAAAGGATTTGGGGACCCGGCTGAGGGCTTTGGGCTCTCCCTGGGGTGAAATCCCCGTGTGGGAACAAAATCGCCACGTGGGAGCGTTGTGAAAGGGAGCTGGGGAGGGGGAGCACAGATGGCTCCATGCTGCAAGGTCTGACTCTGCCTTATTGACACTTCAAAGTCTCCAGCGCGGAGCAAGGCAGGGCCAGCAGGATGAATCATGCGTTTCAAGGCAAGGAAGGGGACCGGTTTTGATCATCTAGGCAAAGTCAGCCAGGCTTATGCAGCAGATCAAAGCCAGCTTTGAATGGAGCTAGGTAGGCTATCCAGGGTGGGTCCTGGGGTGTCCCCAGATAGCCCCTGCAATTCCTCGGGGCTCTTTTCTTCACCTTCCTCTCTATATCCCGGTCTGGAGCCGCTTTTGTTTCGAACAAAGCTGGTGGAGTTGGTGCTGCAGGGCTCTGGTGCTGTGCAGAAACGCTCCCTGCTGCCAGCGGGACAGCCCCGGGCTGAGCAGTGGCACAGCCAACAGCGGGTGCTCGGCACCTTGCTCAGGCTGTCCCTCGAAACCCCTCGGCCCTGCTGCTGCTCAGAGACCTTCTGCCAAAAGCGGGAGGCAGGAGACAAGTTTCTCTTTCTGCTTTTGGGAAGGTGGTGTGTGAACAGGGGCTGGGACAGGTCACAGAGGGACCGCTGCTGAGCGCCCTTACTGCTGTGTGGGGCCCGAGGGAGGCAGCGTGCCTGGAACAAATCCGTGGTGAAAAGCTGTGGAGGCTGAGCCTCATTTTGAGCCTCGTTCCAGCCTTTTTGGGGCCGGTGCCGCAGCCTGACCTCGCGTTGTTGTTCTGGCAGGGTCAGTTCTGACAGCAGTTTCCACACAAGGCTTTTAGGGTATGAACCTCAAAGCACCCCAGAGGCACTCGGGTACCGAATTGCTCTTGGCTGCGGCAGGGTTCAGGCGCTTCTCAGATCCGGCTCCTTCTCTGGATGTTCCCTCTCGTGAACTTGCTGCCCCGTGCTGGGACGCACCGGAGATCAAAGCAGGGCACGAGGCGAGCAGCGTCCGCGTGCTGCGGGCTGGGCCACGTGGGTGCAGGCGCGGGGAAGGCCGGCGGTGCCGGGGAGACGCCTCGCGTGGTCAAGGGCATGTTTGTTTTGCTGTGCCGAACAGCAGATCGGGTTCTGCGTGGAGCAGGCTGAACTCTTCGCCACCTCTCTTCCCTGGCTGGCAAGGCCAAGCGGGGAGGCTGAGCTGAACACTGGGTGCCTTCGTGCCAAGGGCCGGGGCTCAAGGCCCCGTCTGGCAGGGGAATCGGCCACCTGGGAAAAGCAGGAGGGGCAGCCTTAAGCTTATGGCCTCGCCCTGTACTTCTCTGGCAAGGCTCTGTGTTCTGTGCACCTTCCCTTGATCCCGATGAGCCCTTCTGAAAGCCAGGGCAGAAGCTGGCTCTGTTCACCTTTCTGTTCGTAGCCCTCCTGTGCTGAAGGGGGAGGTGGCTTGCTTTCCACCTGCCTCCTTCCAGACCTAACGCTTCCACAACCCTCAGCTGTGTGTTAACAGCTCTCTCCTCCTCCTTTTGCAGAGCACACGACTCCTGCGAAAGTGGTGAGGGCTGCCAACCCCAGGCAGCGGAAGGGAAGCAAGGTAAGTGTGCCTGCTGCCTCCTCGCTGCCTCCAGCTCCTGGTGCTGGTCTCAGCGCTGCGTGAGCACCTCGAGGGGTCTGGCAAGGAGACCCCTTCCTTTGTGAGCTCAGTTGTGGAGGGGTCGACATGCTGACCTGCCTGTTAGCATGCAGAACATCCTCATTCTCCACCTCTTAGGCATTTTAGCTTCTTGCATCCTGCGTGGACTGGGTCCTGCCCACCTGGGCTGGGGGAGACTTGTTCACATCCCCTCTGGAAGGGAGCATTCAGAGCACGGTGCTGGATGTGGAAAGCCTGTATCTGCAGGCCCCCTTTTGTCCCTCTCCACTCCGTTCTTTACTGGTACACGGAGAGCTCGGGTAATTGAGCTCCAACAAAGCAACTCCTCTGGAAGAACCAGGGCGATCTGTTCCAGAGGCTTAACGTGTGGTGGAGGAACAGTCGCTCCTTGAGTTGCGTGCATCTGGGGCACAGCTAGGAAAGCTGCCTCCTGAGGAGAGAAGCACGGCACCTGAACGTAGAGACGTGGTCTTACGGGCAATTTGGTGACTCCAAATGAAATTAGAAATAGTCCCCTCAAGGGCAAGGAGGAGTTCCTGTGCCCAGATCATTGTAAATTCAGTGCCCAGCCGTGATTCATTGCATACCCAGGCAGCTGTTCTTAAGCTCTGTCCTTGTGCAGCTCTCCATCCTGCTCCCAGCAGCATGTCTGTCCTGAAAACTGGAGGGGGTGGAAATGCTGATGGTGGCCTGGTGGTTCTGCTACCAGATCCCTTTCCTGTTGCCAACACGTGGTTGCAGCTGGGCACTTAAATGAAACTAAGCCTGGCTGTAACCTGCCACCAGGTGGAGACAGCTGCTCTGGTGGGGTGCCAGGGCTTCAGGTGGATTAAGCATGCTGAAAGCTTTCTGCTTTCCCTGTCCAAGGGAAACTAGGATGAGTTACCTTGGGCAGCTTAGGGCCTTAAGCTCCTGCGGAGGCAAAAAGCTTGGTGGGAGCTGGAAGCTCACAGGGCTGGTGGCAGCCCCACAGCAATCCATGACAGACATAACCTTACCTGCAGGTATCGGGGGTTAACGTGGGTATTACACGGGTGGGGAGAGAGCACGTGCAGTTTGGGTGTGATGCCCAAACCTCTTGGGGACAGCTGTTTGTGGGACACCGGTGGGTGATGGCAGTGGCAGTGTCTGGGAGGGCGTCTGGCTGCTGATGCAGGGAATGGCACCCACGGTTTGTGGACTAATGAGACCTTTTTCTTTGGATACAAGGTTGGTGACTTTGGTGATGCTACAAATTGGCCTACACCTGGAGAAATAGCCCACAAGAGCGTCCAGGTAAGAACACACAATCCTCAGTCGTTGTCTGACCGAGCTCCGGTATTCTGCTCCCCTTGTAGCGTGCCCAGGGATGGCTGTGTGCTTGGCAGGCGCCTCTGCACGCTGATCCTCCAACACAGCAGCACCAGGAGCTTGCTTAGCTGAGCAGGATCAGGCCCTTGCAGACCTCCCTGTCCCTCTGTGGCACTGGGAGCTCTGGCTGAGCCGGGCTGCTCGGGGTGCTTAGTGCCAGCGCGGAGGCATCCAGGAATAGCTGGGTGCAGGGGATTGCCTTTTAGGGCTGCCCAGCACATCGGGCTCCTTCCCTGGGCGCTATTCTGGGAGCGTGGAGCCCTGTCTAAAGCCCCGGGCTTGGCAGAGCAGGTAGGGCAGCTCCCAGACCCGTTCTCCTTGGGGCTGCTCAGAGCAAGAGGGGCCTGGCCAGTAGCTGCGGCTTCCAGTGGGGAAACGGAAAAGACCTGTGAGAAAGGGCTTGGGGCACGGGGGGGGGGAAGGGGGGAGGGCTTTCCTACTGCAGACGTGGGTGGTAGTGAAACCTTTCTATTTTGGGATGCTGCTTCTCCAGCTCCTGGCTCTGTGTCAGGGCACGAGGGTCACTCACCCCCTTGCCCCTGTCACAGTCTGGTCCCTTCTAGGAACCACCCACCTGGGAGCACCAGGCCTCCCTGGCAGTCCATCTCGGTAACATCTGTGCCTGGGACTTGTGCCTCAGCTTGGGCACTCCCCAGCCTCCGTGGAGCACCTTGCTCTGGTCAGACATGAACCCTTCCCTGGCAACAGGACAGCTCTGGGAAGCATGAAGCTGGGGTGCCCCTAGCCTAGGGCAAGGTTCTCCTATTCCTGCTCTGACTGGGATTGCTGGGCTCTGCCTCCATCTTCTTGCACCCCTCCCATTTTTCCTGTATTGATGTCTCAGCAGCCACACAAAGCTCCTTCCCTCCGAAAGCTGCCTGTCAAGAAAGACATGAAAGAACAGGAGAAAGGAGATGGGAGCGATGGCAAAGAGAGCCTGAAAACCAAATCGGATGAGTCTGGGGAGGAGAAGAATGGTGACGACGACAACCAGAAGTCAGCCCAGAAGAAGAAAGGTAACGCAGGACGATGCAGACTCGTGGCACAGACAGGTCCTGGGCTTAGGCTGCCTCCCCCTGTGCAACCCAAAGCCGGCTGGAAGTGTCTGCTGCTTACCCTGTGGGCTTTGCTGTGGGTTATGGTCTCACTGCAGGAATAGCTGTGGTGGGAAGGTGTGTGCAGGCTTCAGAAGAGCAGAGTGCCGTTTTGGTGACGGGAGAGGCTCCAGGAGGGTGGTGAGGGCTTGGGTAATTTCATGGGGGTAGATGAGTGAGGGTCTGGTGTCTGGGGTGGCCTTTGCAGGGGGTGCCTGTTCAGCACCCCGTTGCAGGGGAGCAGGGCCCAGTAGGCACATATGTGCGTCTGGTTGGGGAGCAGGGCAGCAGTGTCTGCCTTCTCGTGTGTGTTCCACCATAGCACAGAAAAGCCCCTGGCTTTGGGTTGCATCACCTGTGGTTGACACATGGGCTTGGTTTAGCCTGAGCCTCAGCGGGTGGAAAGGGGGAGAGGAAGGACAAATGCTACGAAACCACAGCGGAGTCTTGTACCCTGCTGCTCCATGCCTGAGAGCCCCAGCCAGAGCCTTTCAGCATCCTCGTGGTGCCTTTTGTACGGTTTTGGTGACAGCAAGGCCCTGAGGGACGTCCAAGAAAGGTTTGGTTCGAATGGCCCTGCTGCTTCTCACATGGGGTGTGTAGAGGGAAGGGCCTGTGGGGTGGAAGCATCCGCTTTCTGAACTTGTGTCACACCCAAATTCTGTCCTTTTGCAGGCAACAAACACAAGTGGGTCCCTCTGCAGATAGACATGAAGTCCGAGGTGCCTCGGGACAAAACGGCCTCGCGGAACAACCGGCAGAACGAGCAGCACAGGCACCCCTCCAACAACCGCGGCGAGCTGAAAGGTGGGCGCTCAGGCTGGGACCATGCTCTCCCTCCCTGGCCACGGGGAGGGATCCAAACTTTTTTGTGCATCCAAAGAGCTCCGAGGGCAGCTGGCTTGATCCAGGGAGGTGACTTCATCCTGTAACACTCCTCCTGCCTCTCTGTTCCCTGTCTGCTGCAGGCTGGCACCCGGACAACAAGCACGAGCGCAGCTGGCAGGACCACGACGAGACCTCCAGCGTGAAGAGCGAGGGGGGAGCCGTGCGAGGAGCCTTCCGCGGCCGAGGCAGGGGCCGTGGCAGGGGCCGGGGCCGCGGCAGAGGAGGTACTTGCTGTTTGTGTGGCCTTGTAGCAGAGAGAGAGCAGGACATGTGCCGAAGTGTTCAGGGCTGTGTGTGTGAGCTGGGCTCTGAAGCAGGCTGGGAGGGCAGGGCTCTGCGGGGAGGCAGAGCAGTGTTGTGGCAGGTCATCCCAGCTGGAGAGTGAGCTGCTGTTCCCTGGCCAAGGAGGACTCTAGATGTGAGATCCCCTGTGAGGAGCTACGTGCTGCTCTGGAGGTGGCGTCCTGCTGAGCTGATTTTACTAACAGCAAATTATTCTTGTTAGTATTTTAATAAAGGGAAATGTCTTTCCATTACTCAGGCCAAGCTCCTCCACCTGTTTTCTGCCCCTTGCAGCACCCCTACGTGCAGCAGTTAAAGCATGCTGATACTCTGCATAGGCTTTGTCACGTTGAGAGCTGAGCAGAGTCTTTGCCTTTATGGGGAAGAGCGTCTGCAGTGCCATTTGGTAGGGCTGTGTCTGTGTGAACCCTGACAGAGCTTCAGTGCAGAGCCTTGGTGGGTTATCTAGGCTAGCCAGGTGCCCCTGGATGAGAGGGTAAATGGCCTCTCTGCATGCGTGTGTTGAGGCTGAGAGCAGCGGGCTCAGGGATGGGTCAGCAGTGCCCCGTTCTGTGCTGTCACGGGGGCCCAGGGACGGTGCCGAGGGAGCAGTTAGTGCAGGAGCCTGGCCCCACGTGGCAGCACGGTCTGTCAGGCGCTGGGCCCTGTGCTGACCAGGGCTTCCCTTGTCGGTGTCTTGCAGCGCACTTTGACTACCAGTATGGGTACCGGAAATTTGAGGGCTCGGACGGCTCTCGCACCCAGAAGTACGCTAGCAACATCACTTACTACTTCGACAACATCAGCAGCACCGAGCTCTACAGCGTGGACCAGGAACTGCTCAAGGACTACATCAAGCGCCAAATGTAAGCACCGCCTCTCCTCATGGGAGTGTTGTTTGGTGGTGGGGTGTTTGCTGCCCTCCCCGGAGGCTGTGTGGCTAATCCCTGGGGTAGGGTTAGAGCTGAGGAGTGTTTGCTCTCTGCCATTTGGTTTGTTGCATCGCTGGGCTGTCTCTGTTGAGCCTGGAGCAGAAGTGGGAGGGATTGTTCCCATGAGGGTGGCCCGAGGAAGGTAGCTGGAGTGCCTCTCACTGCTGTGTTGTCTGTGCAGAGAATATTACTTCAGCGTGGACAACCTGGAGCGAGATTTCTTCCTGCGTCGCAAGATGGACTCGGATGGCTTCCTGCCCATCACCCTGATTGCCAGCTTCCACCGGGTGCAGGCGCTGACCACTGACATCAGCCTCATCATCAAGGTGAGGGCAAGGACAGCTGAACTTCTGTCTTGTTTGGCTTCTTGTTGTCCCTGTCTGAGAACTGTTTTCCAGCTGGCTCATGGGAGAGATGCAAGTGGCACCTTCCTTTGTTCTTCACCTGCTCCCAACTCTTGGACCACCTAGGGAGGAAGGGCTGGAGCTGAGCCTCTGTGTGCCAAAGCAAGGCCTTGAGTTAACTCAGTATCGCTTCCTTGCAGGCCCTGAAGGACAGCAAGGTGGTGGAAATCGTGGACCAGAAGATCAGAAGAAAAGAGCAGCCAGAAAAATGGGCTCTGCCTGGCCCTCCCATGGCAGACTACACACAGACGGACTTCTCGCAGTTCATCAACTGCCCTGAGTTTGTGCCCCGGCAAAGCTTCCAGAAGGAGACAGGTGAGCGTAGAGGGAAGTGTTGGGACCCAGCACTGGTGACACAGCCGATGGCAGAGACTGAGCCGCGCGTGTTCCCTGAGGCAGGGCTCTGCCGTTTGGTTTCAGGGTCTGGGCTTGGGAGGCCAAGCAGGGGACCTGCTTGGTGGTGTCGTAAGAGCTGGTTTTGGCAGGAGATCTGTTAGATCTGGTCTCACTGGCTCCAGGCTGTCACGGGAAGGTTTCCCTGGGAGCAACAAAGTCACCACCTGCTTTAGGGCTCTCTGCACTTCTGGGAAACCCACGCCTGCAGAGTTCTGTGGTCACCACCAGCATCACAGCCTTAACCAGAGTTTGTTTTTCTGCGCTCTGGGGCAATGCATTGGTAAGCGGGGATGATCCTGCCTTGGCTGCTGGATGTTGACATGTCCCACAAGCTGTGCTGTCAAAATAACTCCATCTAGGTTGGGTGTTTTAAGTATACAACTCCCCAGGCTCTCTGCCTCCTTCTAAAACATCTTGTGGCTCTTGTCAACTCTAGAGTCTGCTCCTGGCTCCCCGCGTCCTGCCAGCCCGGTGCCCACCAAGTCGGAGGAGGTCAGTAACCTGAAGACGATGCCCAAGGGCCTGTCCGCCAGCCTGCCGGACCTGGATTCAGAGACGTGGATCGAAGTGAAGAAGAGGCCTCGGCCCTCTCCCGCCAGGCCCAAGGTGTGTAGCGGCTGTTGGTGTGGGGGCTGCCAGTTGTCTGAGTGACTTTAACCGCAGGCAAGCAGCAGTTTTCAGACTGCGTGAAGTCTGTTGGTCATGGGAGTGATGTCCTGGTCTCTCCTGTCCCCATTCACTGTATCACCATTGCCTCCCTGTTCTACAGAAACCGGAGGAGTCAAAGACCCCGCAGCAGCAGAAGCAAAAGGACCAAGATGAACCTGAAGAGTTGGATTTCCTCTTTGACGAGGAGATGGAGCAGATGGACGGCCGCAAGAACACGTTCACCGACTGGTCAGACGAGGATTCGGATTATGAAATCGATGATCGGGATGTGAACAAGATCCTCATCGTGACGCAGACGCCTCCTTACCTGCGCCGGCATCCTGGCGGGGACCGGACTGGCAACCATACATCCAGGGCTAAAATGAGCTCAGAGCTGGCCAAGGTGATCAACGATGGGCTGTATTACTACGAGCAAGACCTGTGGACGGAGCAGTTTGAGCCAGAGTACTCGCAGATCAAGGTGAGGGCGGCTGATCTGGGGAATGGAGCTTGTGGCTCCTCACAGGGAGCCTTGTGTGCTGCAGCACATGGGCCTCGGTGGCAGTTCGGGGTGATAAAGCAGGTCCCAGCCCAAGCGTAGGGTAGAGCTCAGCTGGGATTAATCCTCTTGCAGAGCTCAGGATTCCTGGCTCCCAATGTCATGCTCTGCTATGTAGAGGATAAATACAGCTCTGTAATGTGCTGTAAGGCTGCAGTGAGTTAGACGAGGTGCTGCTAACGAGGTGACCTGGAAAACGTGCTGTCTGCCAGGGTCTTGGCTGTTTGAGACCGCAGCAGTGTGCGGGCAGTGCCAGACTCCTGGAGGGAGCTGGCTATCTGTAGTGCCCAGCGCTTGATGACACGGTCCTTTGAGACCTCACTTACTGGGGATGGGTTCATTGACGACTGGGGCACAGTTGGCTCATTGTCTTCCCCGTTTTTCTGCCAGTTTTCATAGACTTGGGCTTTTTATAGAAAGCCCATCTGCTTCTCTGAAATACTCCAGTCCCAGGTTGGTGGCACTCACAGTCAGGGACTTGCCTAGGGCTGCAGTGACTGAGGTCATTTGGCTGCGAGGCGGGATGGCCTGGCAGAGCCCTCCTGGGAGATCCGTGTCGGTCCCAGCACGTTGCTGAAGCAGTGGCACTCCTGGGGGCGGCTGACGATGCGGGTGTGGGGAGGGCAAGCAACGGGCTGGTGTGAGGGTGCTTCAGAGAAATGGGAGTGTTGGGGCAAGGAGGCTGTAGGGACAGCAGAAAAAGGTGGCAGGGACAGCAGGGTCCTGTCCGAACAGGGGCTACCGAGCTTGCTTCAAACGCTGCTTGTGATGAGGAGTGAAGCTGCCTTGTAGGATCTGGGAAAGCTTGGGTCTAGTGGGAGGAGCAAGCAGCTCAGATACGATCTGTGCAGGGCCCTGTTGTATGTCCGCTGTTTTCTCTTAACCTCTGAGCAATGTGGCACCTTCCTGGGCACCCAGCAGGCCCCGTTGCTGTATCTTGTGCTCAGTGTCGTGGCTGTTGCACAAGCAGGGTGGTGGTCACGATGAGGGGAGAGCAGGGCAGTTGGTTGCTTCATCGTCTTCCTCTTCCAATGCAGCAAGAGGTGGAGAACTTCAAGAAGGTGAACATGATCAGCAGGGAGCAGTTCGATACCCTGACCCCAGAGCCCCCCGTGGATCCAAACCAGGAGGTCCCTCCTGGCCCCCCCAGGTTCCAGCAAGGTAAGAGACAGCGGGGACAGGAATGGGTAGGACAGAATTTGTTCCCATTCTTCTTCAGGGGTTCAACAGCAGCTCGGGGGAGGAAGGAAGTAGGGCCACAGGGTATATCCGGGAGAGGGAACCATCCTTCCCAGAGCAGTGTTGTTCTACCAGCTGAACGTTTTGGAGCTCCAGAATAGGAAGTCCCAAAGCAGGAGTGTCCCCACTGAGTGAGGGAACTTGGGCACGCTTCCCTGTAACACCATGGATGTGACTTTCCTCTTGGACCCTCTCACCACACTTCCCTCGCTGGGTTACCTGGAAGGCAGCAGTCTGCTGGGCCTTGCGTGCCCGTGCGTGGGGCCTGGTGCCCAAGCAGCACCTCAGGCCTTCCCTTCTACTAGAAGGTACTTTGCAGGGGGCACTGGAAGCTCAGGTTTTGCGCTGTCTGGCCAGGCTGGTCACAGCCTGGGTGTCAAGCTGCTCCTCTCAGGAGGGTTGGGATGTGTCTATGAGTTCCCGTCCCCCAAAATGCCTGTTCCTTGGCTGTAGGGGTGCTCTTGTGCTCGAGCTCCGTTTGACACAGTGGGGGGTTTATCTCTGCAGTACCCACAGACGCGTTGGCTAACAAGTTGTTTGGAGTCCCTGAACCTTCCACCATCGCCCGGTCTTTGCCTACAACCGTACCAGAATCACCCAACTATCGCAACGCCAGGACCCCCCGGACCCCTCGCACGCCTCAGCTGAAGGACCCGACCCAGACCCCCCGGTTCTACCCGGTGGTGAAGGAGGGCAGGACAATAGATGCCAAGGTGGGACCAGGGCTGGGGCTGGGAGGCTGGGGCTGCTCGCCTGGGGCTCCCAGGTGGGGCCTGGAGAGGCAGGGGACGCATCCCTGATGCTCTGTGTCTTGCAGACCCCACGGAAGAGGAAGACGAGGCACAGTTCAAACCCCCCGATGGAGTGCCACGTGGGCTGGGTGATGGACTCGCGGGAGCACAGGCCCCGAACCGCCTCTATCAGGTACCGGAGATGCGAGCCACGGGGTTGTGGAGGGACCTGAAACACCAAAGGGAGCAAGGGGGGAAGGAAGGGAAAGGGCAGTGTTTGGTCTAGCAGGGGAGATGTCCTGTTAGGTGGCTGCAGAATAGGGTTGGACCTGTTTTGTTCTTCCTGGAGGGAGCTGAGGGAAGTCTGAGGCTTTGCAATAATGAAAAAAAAAACTTGTTTGGGAACACTGGTTTCCTTCCCAGTAAGGATACCCCTTATCTCAGGTCCCAAACCCGGAGCAGATGCAGTCCCGGGGGAGTTGGTGGGAGCAACAAATGAGTGCTGCAGGGTGGAGCACGATCCTGCTGTGTTGTTGGCTGGGTACGAGGCGAGGGGTTGACAGGGATCTTTGTGTGCAGCTCCAGCCCCTCAGAGGGCACCCCAGCTGTCGGAAGCTACGGCTGCACCCCGCAGTCCTTGCCCAAGTTCCAACACCCTTCCCACGAGCTGCTCAAGGAGAACGGCTTCACGCAACATGTCTACCACAAGTACCGTCGGCGCTGCCTTAACGGTAGGTGTGGGTGGGCTGCCGGCACCGCTGGGTTTGGGGCTGGGTGCCTGTGATTTGCTGTGCTGGGGTGCAGGGTTTGTCAGCAGAGCATGCACACGGAGGTAAATGGGGTCCTGTAGGACAACCCTGCTGGCAGCTGATGTTCCCCATGTTTTTTCATTCTATTCTATGATTCCCCATTGCCGGGAAAGTGAGCTGTGGCTCAGGGTGCCCAACAACAGGGGCTGGGTGTAGTCCCAGTGCCCCAGAGTCCTCCTGTGTGCAAGCTCCCGTGCACTGATCTGTTTTCTAATGAGTCCCTATCCCCTAAACAGAGCGGAAACGACTGGGCATTGGTCAGTCCCAGGAGATGAACACGCTCTTCCGGTTCTGGTCCTTCTTCCTACGAGATCACTTCAACAAGAAAATGTATGAGGAGTTCAAGCAGCTGGCTGTGGAGGATGGAAAGGAGGGATACAGGTAGGAGAGGAGGGACAGAGTGGCCTTTCCTGGGAGGGGAGTGAAGGAAAAGAGGTGGTGTGGTTTTGTTTTGTTTGTTTTTTTGGTGATAAACAGCAGGACCCAGGTGTTATGTGCACCAGTGTCTGAGCACCGCATGTTTTCCTGTTCCCAGGTACGGTCTGGAGTGCCTTTTCAGATACTACAGCTATGGGCTGGAGAAGAAATTCCGGCCAGACATATTTAAGGACTTTCAAGAAGAGACCATCAAGGATTATGAAGCTGGTAAGTGCCTCCTTTGTCTTCTCCTGTGCTTAGCAGTGATGCAGCCCAGATGTGTGGCTGCCCCATGCCTCTTCGTGGCTTTATGGCAGCCACGTAGCGCTGTGTCATGTGTGACGGTGACGGGCTGTCCCTCAGCATTGCTCCTGTGCAGAGCAGAGCTGCTCGCTTTGTAGGAGAAGATGGAATGGGGGGTGCTCAGTGGCCTGAAGGCTGCTGGGGGTATGGAGGTAAGTAAAGGAAGGCCATGGCTTTCCCCAGAGCTCGCTGCAATCACCTACATAGTCACAGAGCGTGAGGACACCCCCATCAAGAGGGCTGCCCAGTGCCCGTGTGGGTTGCTTTGCTCCAGGTTCTCTGCATTGCCTTGGTTGTGCCAGCTGGTGGGACAGGAGGGCTTGTGGGGTGAGCACTAATCCTTAAGGAGAGCGCTCTGACTCCTGGTTTGATTTTTCTCCCCCCTCCAGGACAGCTCTACGGGCTGGAAAAGTTCTGGGCCTTCCTAAAATATTCCAAAGCCAAAAACCTGGACATCAACAGCAAACTGCAAGAATACCTCAGCAAGTTCAAGCGCCTCGAGGACTTCCGAGTGGACGTGAGTAGAAGCAACGCCCACGCCACGCTGAAGGCCCCACAAACACCCCGCAGCCTCTGCAAGGACAGAGGGTTTCAGGGGCCCAGTCCCCAGCAGTGCTGGCCAGGGGGTGGGTGACACCTAGTGTCGTGCCCCATCACTGCAGCTGGGCCAGGAACCAGCAGCCTCAGCACTTCCAAGCCTTGTGTCATTCCTCAGCAGCTGTGTCGCTGAGACAGCGATGTTCAGCCCTGATTAGCCCCTGGGATTTTTTCAAGCAGCCCTGCGTGGTTCCCTGTCCCCACGGCCTTTCCCTGTGCTGTGGCTGGGCAGTGAGTGAGGCAGGGCATGGCAGGGTTGTGCTGACGTTTCTGCCAGCCCATCAGGTGCTGAGGCTCGCACAGCATCCTTGGAGCACAAGGACATGAGCAGATAAGGGTGGAGGTTAGATGTGACTCAGATGGGGGCAGAAAACCATCGGGTGGGGGAAGGAGGATGCCTGTTGGTTTGGATGGAGCAGCAGAGCAGCATGTGCTGCCCGTGCTGACAAGCGCTGGGTCTCTTCCTGCTGCTCCTTGGGTCTTTCGGATGCTGCCTGAGCCATCAGTCAGGCTTCCAGTCACTGCTGCCGTCGTGTCTCTAAAGCAAAGCAGTTGCTGCAAGGTTTGAGTATTGCACATCCACTTCAGGGCAGCTCTCTGGGGAAAGGGATGAGTGCATCGTCCCTGACGAGCTGGAGAGGGAGGAGGAAAGTGAGCCTTAATGGCTTGAGTGGAGCCAGCCTCGTGCAGACTTTGGCTCCCAGATTTCTGGATCATGCCCCTTTGTGGAGGAGGGAGGTGCCTAAGAGCAAGTTGTCACCCTTGTGCTCTGTTGGAAGGCTGTCTGTCAGCAAATCCCTCAGTGGAGAGGAGGGCAGCTGTCCCAGTACTGTGTGCTTGGGGCGGGCACATGTGTTCCCTACGTGCCACAGAGGCTGCAGACAGAGGATTGCAGCAAGGCTGCCTTTAATCCGGGGGGAGGAAATGCATTTTGAGGAGGCTGTGCTGATACCGGGCTGCTTCCATTCCAGCCACCCATGGGAGAGGAAGGCGGACACAAGAGATACCCGACGACATCAGGGGGAGACGGCAGGAAGCGCTACCCATCCCAGTCTTCCAGCAAAACGGTCAGCCAGTGCCCAGCCAGCCAAGCCCACGCCTCGCCCAGCCAGCCTGCACAAGAGGATGCCAAAAACCTGAGCCAGCAAGTCCCTGCCCCTGCAGCCGCAGAATTGCAGACAGTGGGGAAGTAGAGGGGCTGCAGCTTCTGCTTCCCTCCGGGAGACGGGGTGGGTTGGTGGGGGACTGGCTCGGAGAAGGGGAGCCCCGAGGGGTGGGACAGGAAGGGAGTTGGAATGTGGGTGCCCAGGAATAGGCTGCTGGGGAGAAACTTCAACGCACACGATTTTTTCTCTTGTGGTTGGAAAGCAAAGACGATCCGCATCTAAAACACCGTTTTGCTATTACAAACCTGACCAGAGCCAGACCCACCCCCTCCAGCCCCACCCTCTGCTTTTCTTTACCGCCCCTTCCCTCTTGTGCACACACTCATGTCTTAGTGTCTCTTTAAAAAAATGTTCTGGCTGGGTTGGAAAGGGGAGATTTTTTTATTATTATATATATATATCAAGTTTTAAATTATTGCTAGAAGTTCGTCCAGATTTACCAAAACAAATCTGCTCTCTGTGGCCCCGACGACTCCCCTCTGTGTCTCCCCCTTGGACCGCTTGCAGCCTGATCAGGAAGCTCGGACGAGCGAGGTTCCCCGCCAGGGACCGAAGCCGCAGCGTGTTGCGGCGCTGCGGAGCCTCTGATCTCCGTGACCCGGCTGACAGCTCCCATTCCACGCACGGCGCTGCCTCGCCAACACCGACCACCGCAAAAGGAACGTGGCCCTCATCGTCCTCCCGGTCCCTCCTCCCCAGCGTCTTCGTCTCCAACCTTCCTGGGGGTCTGGCTCTCCCTCCGCCCGTCTCTCCCTTCCGTCACGGACGTTTTGAATCAACCAAAGGACCTTTGCCAAGGATGGGTTTGTTCTGACTCCTTCCTGCGAGGACGGCGTGGGGGGGGCAGCAGGCGCCTGGACTCGAGCCTGTGTGGACAGTGCACCCGCCTCCCCAGGGCTGCTCGTCGCACGCAAAGACAGGACTTTGCCGAAGGAGGCTTTCTCTTCCTTTTCCCTTGGAAAAATGAAACAACCAAGAAAAAAAAAAAACACATAAAACCCCCTAAAACAAACAAACAAAAGACTTTGAATAGACACATCTCCCTTTGCTTTCTTCCTTGGAAATATTAATTGAAGAAAAAAACAAAACAAACAAACAAAAAAAAAAACACAAAAAAATACAAAAAAGAAAAAAGAAAACAAAAAAAAAAACACAAAACAAAAAAAAAAAGTTGCCTTATGGTGGAGCTGGAACAGGGAGGCTCGCTGGCTTCCCATGCCCCGGGGTGCACTGGGCACTCTGCCTGCCCGCCCAGAGACTCCTCACGGCCCCCCTGCCGAGCCGAGCTTTCTCGCGGCCTCTCCTCCATCCCGCACTCGCTCGGACCTCGCTCAGATGCACCCTGCTGTGGAGAACCCCCCTGCCGGCCCTGCTCCTGCAGGGGTAGGTGCTGAGGGCTGTCAAATCCAAGACTTGTGCTCGGGAAGTAGTTGAAGCCGCTCTGTTGTGTATATACCATTGTAGCATCCTCCCCATGATGGTGACTGTGTTCGGGGCCTCGCTCAGCCTCCTGCGGGCAGCCTTGGGGGGCAAGCAGGGACGTCCAGTGGGCAGCCGGGGGACTCCTTGCCATGTCTGTAGCCCGATGAATGGTGTGGCTCCCGTGGCTGGGGCGCTGCTGGTGGCACTCGCTCGGGGTCCCAGCGGGTACCTCTGTCCTGGGGTTCATCGCACATCTCGTCTCAGCAGGAGGCTGCGCTGAGCCCTCTGAGGGCTGTGACAACGCCCTGCTGCTGTCCCTTGCTCGGCTGAGGTGAGGGGGTGCCCGCAGAGCTGCTGCACCTTGTCCTGGGCTCCTCTGTGTGGCACCAGGGGGGCTTCGGCCGGCAAATCCCTCCTGAGTTGTGCTCCCTCGAAAGCGTGTGGCTGGGGGCAGGTGCTGGGGCGAGATCCGTGCCCAGGGTCCAGAAGCAGCGCTGGGAGGTTGTGCCCCTGCTGCGAGGGTGGAAGCTCCTCTTCAGCGAGCTGTGCTTGCCTCGCTGCTGCTGTGCTGTCTCCTGGGTCAGGATGCGTGCTTTGCAGCTGGCTTGGTCGTGGCTCCGGCGTGCTGGCCTCACGTACCGCGAGTGTGCTCCTGCACATGGTGGCTACTGGAAGATGCAGCTCATCGCGTTACCCTCTGCAAAATCCAGAGCTGGTAACGAACAGCATCTTCCCGAAGTATCTGCTCGATACAGTGCTGCATCTGGTAGCTGGAGGAAGGAGTCACCTCTCCAGGGCTGCCTCCATACGGCTATGGGGCTGGTGGACCAGAGCAGCCAGGAGCTGGGAGCAGGCCTCGGGGTGTTGAGCATGGGCACGTTGGCCAGAGCAGAGCAGCCAGCGGGGAGCCGGAGGTCAGGGGTGGCTGTGGATGCTTGCTGGGCCGTGTTACCACCTTCTGAGCTGCCCCTGTGCCGAACGTGCTGCTCTGGCAGGTGGGAAGGGAGGAGCGGGGCTGGGCCGCATGGAGCAGCTTCGTGACCTGCTGCTAGTAACTGAAAGCACAGCTTGGGTTTGAGGCTGGGTAGCTGCTACTTCGCCATTTCCTCCTAGTGTGATCCTGTTCTGGTTCGTCTGTCACTACCACGCCATCCTGCAGCTCGGTACCGCTTGGAGGCCCCGTTCAGGGCACGAAGGTGCCCAAGCCATCGGCGTGCTCCGTATCCGCAGCAGCGCCCCGGGGGCTCGGAGCAGTACCCAGGCCGGGCTGGCAAGTAATGTCTGTACAGCGCTGCGGCCTTGACTGTTACCTCCAAATTTCTCTTCTCTTGTGAGCCAGAGTCAGATCTCTAATGTTACGGATGTGGCAGGGTTCGACCCTGATTTGGGAAGGAGGCGCCTTGGAGGCTGAACCTGGGGGTTGGCTGAGGATGTTGGAGATGTTTTGCTGGTCGTTCGCAAGTGGAAGCGGGTTCGAATGTGCCACAGGTGGTCCTTGCTGCTGTGTTCCCTGTATTCCTCTCGTTGGTGCATGTTCTCTTCAGAAGCCAGTTGTCTGCTTTTGAGCAGGGAACAAAATAGGAAAGTAGGAGAAGCGAGCTCCTGCTGCGGAGGTGTTCCTTGTGGAGCAGACTGTGGAATTGTCAGGGTGGTAGAAAAGGCTGAGAAACGTCCCAGAGAACTTCCCAAATCCTGAATTGATTTTAAATTATTCTTCCTTTAATTTCTAAGGCTAAGACCGTGTAGTCCTGGCACAGAAGACCTTTTCCCCCCTCATAGTCAGTGGCTTGTTGCATCAGTGTAGCTGAGGGCCCTGTTGGGCTGCTGGCCGCATTTGTGTGCCAGCGGCCTTGGTTAGAGGCCACGTGCTGCCGTGTGCCTTGCTCTGTCCTCTGTGTGGGACAGCAGCACCTCCAGGGAGTGAAGGGGAGATGGCAGGGAGGGAAAGAAGCAGCCCCAGGCAGCTGTAGCTGGCTCCCGGGGCAGCAGGGCCTGCAGGCCGCCACCGAGCAGGGCCGCGGTGCCTGCCGGGCCCAGCCCCACACAGGGCTGGCTCCGTGAGGCACGTGGACACCTTGTGGGGCCGGGACTGCTGTGGTGTGGTCAGGGCTGGCCTGTGGGGCTGCAGAGGTGTTTCTTCTCCCTCACAAAACGTGTTGGTGCCATACATCAGGCAGCGCATGCGGCTTGCCGCACTGCGCCCCCAGGGAAGGCAGGCAGCTGTCCGGAGAGGGGCTTGGCTTTTGAGGAAGCTTTGCCCTCCTGCTGAGGAAGGAGTTTGGCCTTGCTTTAGCTTGGATGCTTCACCACAATCATATTTCGTAATTACTATTATTACTGTTTTTTAATTTTAATGGCCTGGGTGATCAGGCACGCTTATCGCCGTGACTGCAATGCTGCTTGCTGACCCGCTGCGCAGTTCGTGGTGGCAGCACCAGGCTGGTGCCCAGCCACTGGCACAGCCGGAGGGAGCCCTGGCTGCTGGTGCAAAGTTTAGGGCGGCTGGGTGAGCACACCCTGTCTCCCCCCGGCTGCTGTGTGAGCCCTCTCCTCACCAAGGTCCTGTACATCCAACCCCCTTTGGGGCACGGGCACCTGGGACAGGTCCAGACTTCTGGTGCGGGTCAGTGGGTGGAGGTGGATGGTTTGTTTCAGAGGAGGCTTTGTTGCTTGGCCACGCTCATTTGAAAAAGAAAAATAATAATAATAATGCTGCTGCTCCATTTGCTTGCCTGTCCCTCTCCCTGCTGAGTCCCTCGGACCCCTCCCCATTGGCAGCCTTTCTCTGCAGCCCCTGGGTTCCCTCGAGTTTTGGCAACTGCTCGTTTTGCTTCGGCCTGGTTGCCTGTACTGTACGGGATGAGGCGTTAACCTCGGTGTCCTGCCACGTGTCTGTGCGCTCAGCATCGTAGTGCGGAGGGGGCCTTTGAGCTGTTAATGCCTTTCCAGTTATTTTATCAAAAGGAAAAAAGAAAAAAAAAAAAAAAAAAAGAAAAAAAATGAAAACTGTAAATGTAGCAAGCTGTGTTTGCAATGCTTCTTTTCTCCTGTCTCTCCTCTGAGACTGGTTATGTCACTTTGTCACTGTTTTGAAATGGATGCTAGGCTCTTCTTAAGAGAGGGTTGCTACACTTGATGTTAAATGCCTCACTGACTTTTTTTTTTTTCCTCTAAATGAAAATTTTCATCTCAGTGGTGTGGAGTGGGTGGATGGATGGAGGGCAGCGTTTCAATGAGTAGTTTACAGTTTCACTTTCTGCAGACACTTGAACATAGGACCGATGTATCTGTGACAAGCACATCCCCTCGGTGGGAAGCTCCAGAAGAGCGTGGACCGGCTCAGGTACCAGCCACCCCCTTGCAGTGCTCGGGCTAACCCCAGAGTCCCCCTGCTGTCCCTCTGGCTCCCTCTCCTGTCCCCATCTCCATCAGGTCAGCCCCACACATGGGCTGGCGGGGACAGTGACACCCATGCTGGGATGGGGTTTGGCAGCCCTTGGTCCCCCCAAGCTTCGTGTGCCTGCAGGAATGGCAGCCAGCCCCGCTCCTACCTTCCTCTCCCAGCCTGGCCTGCTCCCGTTGGGGTTAGAAATTCTTGGATCTGGGACTTGGAAGCAAGTGCTAGTGCTGGCGTGCTCCGAGCTGCTCGGGCGGTGTGGGTCAGAGCTTGGCCTTCAGTAGCTCACCTGGAGCAACAGGGGTGATGGTTTGATGTGCTGGCCCTTCTCAAACTGTGTGTGTCCCAACCTCAGCCTTCCGTTCCCAAAACTAGAAAGTGTGTGCAACCTTCTTCAGCTGCATTTATCGTAGAGACAAACTTAAAATGACTCATCACAGACCATTTATCACTTGGGAGGAAAATCTTGTTAATATGGCCGCTGTACATGATCCATCTTCTGTCGATAGTACATAATCTTTGACCCATGTGCTAGGATCATCATCACATATAAAAGGAAAAGAGACAAATGTAAAATACTTGAATGAGAGCTTGTATTATAACATTAATATTATTCAGAGTATCTGCTTTCTAGGCTGATGTGATTCATTATTCTAGTAATGCTTTAGTCCTTTGTAATTTGTGGTAATTATGCTTTTTCCTTTTTAATACAAAAAAAAATGTATAAAAATAAAAACTTCAAAAGACAATGCAGTCTGGGTTGTCTGTTCCGCTAACTGATGCGCCCTCCCCAGAGCGCTGTGGGTTGTACGGACGGGCTGGGTCGATGCAGGTACGGCTGGAGGAACTGAAGGAGGGTGGAGGAAGAGAGTTGGCTTCCGTGGGCTGACAGCAGGTAAGTGCAGTGCAGGTCAGCTCTACAAAAAAATTTGCAGCATGTCTTGATTTTTATTGTTTAAGTACTTGTGGATCTGCGTAAAGGTGTGAGTGCTGTTTGTGTTGGTTTGTGGAGTGGAGATGAGAATGAGACAGCCCCGAGCTCAGATGTGCTTATATCTTGTGTAATGAAAAACTGCTGAGGGCAGATCAGGCCTGTGTTGCGTGAGTAAGGGAATGTTTCTAAAGCCATGGCTTCACTAACTTTATGGGTTACAGGACAAACCATCCCACATCCAAGGCTGCCTGAGATTGGGTAAAGCTAAGCCTCAGAAGAACAGTGGTTCTAACTCCTATAGTACGTAGTTGTAGTGATCTTGCTGGTATTGCTGTAGAATGCTGCTGAAAGAGGCCAAAATGTGATCCATGTTATAACCTTAATGAGGATTCAGGAACCCCCAAAACTGTGGCTTATGTGCAGGCAGCTAGAACCAAGAAACAGTACAAGTTTAAAAATAGCTTTCTAGAGCAGTTTTTTCACACCTTAGGTAGAAAATAACAGGTGGTGACTGTGGTCATCTCAATTAGCATTTTTCAGTTCAGTTTTAGGAACTGTTACTTGTTTCCCTATTAAGGTACTATTTGGCATAAATTGTCTCCAGCTCTCCTTGTCACTGGGCTCTGCAAGAATGCAGGCTGCAGGGTTGGAGGTCACTCTGCCCTCTTGGGTGTCTCCGGGATGCTTTCTGAGAGAGGTGTGAGGCTGAGGAGGACCCTGTGCCTCTCGTAGGCTTTGGTTTGCCTGAACACCGTGTCTGTTCCATGCAGATAATCCAGTACTCCCAGGACTCCGTAACACTGGTTGAACCTAGAAACCAAACAGAATAAACACCACTGGAAGTTACTGAGGTTACCTTGCCCTTCCTATTTCTGTCTTCTTTCAGAGCCCTGATAAGCCATCCATGCGCTTGCTGCTGCTGTACCAGTTTCCCTCGCAGCCCTAATGAAACCCGGGTGAAACCTATGGAGCTTCCCTCCTGCTACTTCGTTATCCAGGTACGGTGACACTGAACAACAGCCGTCCCTGCCCACAGCAGCTCGGAGCTGTGGGAGCAGTGGGCCAGCCGCCTCACCACATCTGTGTTTTCAGCCCAGGCTGCCCAGAGTCGTGGAGCTGACATGCTTCCAGCACTGCAGATGCTGGCACAGCCGCTCTGCCCAGACAGCAGCTGAGCTCTGCGGCGATCCGTGTCCTGACATGAGCCGAGCTGCAGAGGAAATGACTGGTAACAAGAACTGGCTCCATGTTTTGGGTGTTGCCCTGCACTTAGGTTGCGATAGAACAATCCCATTTTCTATTTCTGCAGGAGAAGCAAATTGCGTTCGAAGAAGTACGGCGGATGGGGACAATTCTTCCACGATTTTGGTATGTATCCCTGAACAACCTACTGAAACTGTCCTCCCGTGTAAAAGGGCGCTGGGAGTCTTTGCCAGGAAGGTTGAGATTGTTTGTGCAAGGTTTTACCTGATCACTGTTGCTAATCCTAGCGTATAGGAAAGAGACAGGGAGGCTCCTGCAGCAGATTTGGTTTTGCTATGTGATTTGTCCTTGCTGCCTTGATTCTAGATCACATGCGGTATCTTCTGAGCTTCCAGGAAGAGCCTTGCAGAGAACTGTCTCTGCACCTGTGCTGGGGGAAGTCCAGCACCGTGTGCTTTCCTCCCATGTCACTTAGGGAAACTTGAAACACCCAGCCTCAGCTGTGCGTTTGTGCTTTGGAGGCCTCCAAGTCAGCTGATGGAGAAGCATAGATGTCAGTGAGGTGGCTGGCAGTTGTGTGGGAAGTCAGCAGGAATCCTCTGAAACCAAAGCTCTGTCAACTGCTCTGAGAACTGATTTTGGTCTGCTATCAGGTGAACTGCATAGGCTTCTCTGCTTATACACGAATCATGCTCCAAAAGGAGCTTTGCCTGTCAGCAGTGACGGCGCAGGAAGGAGGGGAAAGGGGAGCAGGGACGTACTTGAGGTGGTGGAAGTCGTGGAATTCCGGCGACGGCAGGAAGGGCAGGTGGTAGCCGCAGTGCGAAATGCTGGTTGTTATAAGAGCAAGGGAGAACCACGCTGCGATTGAAACAATGTGAGACCCCATGATCATCGGGCCAGTCATGACAGGCAACGTGTTGGAGAGCTAGAAATGAGAAGCAAACTGCCTCGTTAATGAGTCCACAACAAGCAGGTTCTCGCCTAGGAGCCAGATTGTTTGGCTGGGGTGCATTAGTTTTGTGCAAACAGCATAAACGGCAAGTCCCTCTGCAAACATCTTGCTGAAAGTATATAAGCAGCACCAAATAAATAATTCTGCTCTGAGCCAACTGAGTTGTACTCACTCTGAAACATAGTCACAGTACAGGCTCCCCAAACTAGCAGTGAAACTTGGGCATGAGAGCAAAGCAGGGCTGTGAGGGCAGCGTGGTTCTAGTAACTTACCCTGGAGTCAGGTGAGAATTTCAGCAGCTTCTTGGAAAAATGCTGAAGCTGCCCTAGGGAAACCTAGCTGTAAAAGGGCACTGGCCTGTGGATGTTTGCAGTCAAAAGTAGTGATGTTATGATCCCAGCTGCAGTACTTCATTGTGTCCTACCAGTGGTATTGGTAGCTGCCATGGCCCAGACGAGGCTTACTGCACCAGCTAGGCTCAGCTTGACTCTTGGGTTTCAAAAGCCATTCTGCTACCCAAAGGCTGCCAGCTAGGGAGACTTGCAGAGCTGGTGCTGCAGCCCAGTCCTGTTATTAACAGGAGGTGGTATTTAGAGGTGGAATCTTGTGAAGGCGGGATGCGTTTTTTTATGTGAAGTCTTGGCTGGAGCAAGGCTGGGAGACACTAAACGGGGGTTTGCAAGCACTGATTCCAGCCACCAGCATGAAAATAATGTCAGAATTGAGTCCATGCAGTAACCTAGCCTGTGTAAATGTTGTATCTCTTACTGAAAGGACAATCTGTGCTCCCAGCTCTCTCTCTGCTCTTAAAGCTAGTAGAGTCCAGTATAAACAGGCACTGCAACACTTCTACAGCTAGGCTTGGAAATGCCGTTTAGCTTCCTCTTCTCGGAAAGAAGATTCTAAGGAAGCATTTGCTTTTCTTATTGCTCCTTTTCATCCCATGGAAATCACGCTCCACGCAGGAAGTGGAAGGTGACCATGAGAAGATCCACTTACTATGTGCTCTAATGGGTGAGCGTAAATGGAGACCACGCCAATGGGGGCTGTCCACTCGTGGTGCTTCTTGTGAATGTGCTTGTACAGGAGGGGCAGATGAACAAGCCTAAGTAGAGAAAACAGAAACATAGGTTTTGAGCCCCATAAGAAAGGAAGAGAGTAACGTTACAACTTTTCCTGGGGCATGTCTCATGTCTCTTGAAAACAGATTTTAGAACAGCTGAGAATGAGAGTGTAGGAGTCCTGGCTTCTCTCTTTCTTCATCATTAAGTCCTTGTTCAATGGATTCAATGTCTGTTGTTGGTTGATGCTGAACCAAGTTCAAGTAAATCCCATAAATCCAAGTCTCTGAAAGATTGATTCACTCAAACCTTCCCCCTAGGGGAAGACTCACTATATTTTTGCTGTTTTGACTTTTCCTACTGGCAACTATTAGACAAAGAATAGTAAATTTTTTTGTGCCTTTGTCCAAATGCTTTTTTTAACAGCTTTTGTATAAAGCTATCTGTTTAGTTTATTCCTGAATCTCTAACCTGCTCCACATTTGTAGTTTTTACCCATTTCTGCTTACTGTAGTTACTAGCAACATTGCAGCAGCCAAGCCTCATGTAGTAAGGATGTTCCCTAATATAGGAACTTAGAAGCTCCAAGACCTAAGTCTTTCCATCCAAATACAAGATTGTTGGAACAGGGTGGACTATGACTATTGCTGTTTCAAGAGATGGATACAACCTTAAATGCAGAGGGGAAAACCACTGAGTCCTGTTCCAGTGCTCAGCTCACCTGTGTGAATAATAGAAGAGAATTTCCTCGGTTATGGTAAAGATGCCCAGCTCGACAAGAAACCGCTGGAAGGTGGGTAATTCCTTGCTGAAGGTGTTGCCCCACCATTTCATGACATAGAACATGGGCACAAGCATGGGCAAGGAGATGAAGAACTGATTAAACAGTGCTGTGTAGATGGCTTGTTGCAATTTTTTGGTGTCCACCTGCAAAAAAGAAGTCAGGATTTGAGGCTAAATTAGAAGCACTGGGTCTTTGATTAAGGACAATAAAGAGCTTTTAGATTTGTAGGATGCTTTTGTATTAGTTAGTTTAGGGGTCAACTTTTTTAACAAGCAGTCTATCAAGATCTGGTCCGTAACCTAATTACAAGAAGGTTTTCTCTCTCCGCAGTGGATATACAAGACTCAGCTTGATTCTCCTTGAACCCTACCTGGTTGGAAGAGAAAAGCGTAAGTGGTTCTTCTCCCCTCTCCTAACCTAAGAGACTCCAGGAAGTGTTTAGCCAGCAGAAGAGGCACAGTGACAATTACTTACGGGATCATTCTTGCCCAGCTGAATGCGATACCGAGTAATGAAAGTTGGCTTTCCTGTTACATCAGCCACCATAAGGATTCCATTGAAGCACCAGAAAGCAAGGCTAGGAACCAACGCAGCCCCTGTGACAGGAGGAAAGGTCAGAGGTGTGTGAATACATTGAGAGCTATGGCTAATCAGAAAAAAAGAGACAGTGGATTAGTATCCAGAGGACCTTGCTTGGACCTATGTATACCAGGTGTATAATCCCTGCCTAGAGATGCTTTAAGACGTAATGAGGATAGGTTCTGACACCCAACTAAGATCTAGGCAATGGTGAGGAGGCTAAACTGCACAAGTGCCCCGTAGGCTAAAACTTGTGACAACACACTAAGAAAAGGTTTTTCTAGGAGGTTGGGGAACCTCTGTCACGAGTTATTTTTAAGTACACCTTGGATAAGATCAAGTTGATTCCTGGGACCTTGCAACATCCCTACTGAGCCTGTTCACCAACTGTTAATCACAGACAGAGAAGGGTTGTGCACTACAACAAGCATAAAGTTTACTAATTTTACTTTAATTTTCAGTAATTAGTTCTACTGAGTCAGTCGTTTCTCACAGGAGCAGAGTATGTTTACACAGGGAAGCTGTTCTTTGCTTCAGCAGCGGCAAAAAGATCAGATTTTTAATCCCTATAGTAGGTCTAATGAGGAAGCACTCCAGAGGCAGCACCGTTGCACTGTCACTTACAGGTGGCTTTGAAGCCTACATGTGCTTTTCAGCAGGGGAAGTGGGCAGTTTGGGATAGAACATCCATGTCCCATTTTAAATACGATACATGCCCTTGTACAGCAAAGGGTTGTTAATCTGAGTAACTCACCAAAGAGGAAGAGTGACCATTCCCTTCCCTCAAACAGGTTGTAAAGATTTAGCCATGCTGTTTGCCAGAAATTGCCTGAAGTCTCCCAGATCTTCTGTACCCACCTGTGGGAATAAGTGTTGTTGGTGACTTATCTTTTCACAATCTGTTTATCCCCTCTCCACAGAAGTGCTTCTCCTCAAGCCTCTTTGTTCTAACAGTCTTACCAAGAAGCAGAGTTCATAAAAGCAGTGAATATGAGCAGGCCTGTACCGAGGACCAAGGCAGAGGTCTTCACAGCATCCCAGAGCTTCTCTTCCTGTGAGCAAGCAACAAGAGTAAGTATGTGCTGCGGGGCCCTACGCTAGACTGTTTTGTATTTGAAATGCATGTGTTAAAGGCGGTCCCGTGATGGTCTGTTCTGCTTTACAAATTCTAAAGAACGCAGTAACAAGGCTGTTCTGGGATATTGTGTGTACCTGCGGGGGAGAGTTCACCCACATCCACCTGCCATCCTCACAGAGCCCTGAAGTGTCACTGATGTGGAATTTCTCTGGTATAACCGAAAGGAGAGGAAGGACCATTGATCTTTCCCTGATCTCCCCATTTTTACTGGGTACTTTTCTCAGTACCTGGAGGACTGAAATATAAAGGGCTTCTGGATAATTCAGAACAGTAGGAATGGAAGACCTGGGGGTAAGGAATTGTGCTCCATCTCAACACTTCCCTCACTCTGCCAGTTATTCTCCCTCCCAGTATTCCATACGCTATCCCCCTGCAGTCATGAAGAACTGTTATGCTCAGGTGATCTGATTAATAGCTCCAGTTAATTCAGAACCACTTCTCTCAACTTTTTTCTTAGCTTTGAAGAGTGCTTCTGAAGAAGCTTAGCTTTTTTTTTTCTCCCTCTAACTGCAGCAGGGGTCTGACAGAGGATATTACTTTGCCTTGCACAATTCACTTTGCTGTGCCTCTAGCCCATCACAGATACAGCTCAATTCTAGTACTGGGAGCATGACTTGTCGTAGAAGGTACCATGTGTGATCTGTACAGAATAACTGCCCAATAACAAGGAGTTAAAATACACAACAAAAGTCTGAAGTTGTCTACATTCCTGTTGTCAGTCATGGAAGTGTTACCTACTAAACAAATATTCCTGTGTAGAGGATAAGGGCACCTGTGGTGTTAACGTGACTCCTAGGACGGTCAGGATTTTAACCACACAAAGCAACTGTAAAAGAGTCAGACCGGTGTGACTTTATGATTCTAGGAGTAAGTATATTCAAAAAGCAGTATTCGGTATATTTGAACACTTAAATATTCAAAAATGATTATCAATTATACAACAAGTATATAATTAACTGTCTTAACATAGCCCAAATTGGCTGTGCAGTTCAGAAATCTTAGTATGAGTTTCTTTGGTGAGTTTACATTATATTTATCTGCAGGATGATTAAAAAAAAAAAGTAATTCTAAAATAGTGTAATAACCAGCTAGCATTTTGTTCATAACTCTGTCCTTCCTGTTTTTTTAACTGTGGTGTTTAGCTGCAAGAGCAGACTGGAGTAAAAATAGCATGATTCATAGTTGCTGTCCTGTTTGTCTCCTGTCAGAGAGGACAAACAAGAGAGGCAGCTCGCTAATGCATGTTGAATGCAGGTGTGTATAGGGCAATGCAATATAGAGGAACCCTCTCAACATAGCTTTCAGTGTTGAGAGTTCTTTTTAAGATTCTGTAACAGCTACAGAATATTAATCATTGCCCAGAACTTGTCAGCAGTATTTATCTGTCCCAGGACAGAACTTTGCTCATTAGCACTGAAACTTTCCTCATTAAAACAAACATTTGTTCTATCAGTTTTTATCACGTTAGCAACTGGGGAGAAAGTAATTTCTCTTACCCTACAGCTTCATGTTTATGAACCCTGTAGACTTGTATTTGAAGCAATACAATCAGTTGCCAGTGTTACGGCTGGGTGTACTCAACTGAAAATGTAAAGCTAGTGAAAGAGCCACCTACTCCAGCTTCAGATAGTACGTGCTGAATTTTGGGCTGGAGATTTGCTCTTAAGTTTCAGATTTCCAGTTGTATCCATGTTACACCTAATGTATACTGATATAAGATAAGCATTTCTTAATATTTAAACCCTGGAGTACCATCTAGGTATTCATTAGAAAGAAGTGTACTAAAAGCTATGAAAAGCTCTGAGCCTTTTAACGGAATTGTATCCTATAAATCTTTCTCTTTTTTTTCCTGGGATGACAAAAGAATATACCAAAGAAAAACTTTGAAGTCAGAATTTTTAGTTAGACCAAACAATATTTCAGATTCTTTAGGCATCCTCCAGCCAGAAGATCCCAAATAATTTCAAATATTAATGACTTCTAATACACATCAGAGACTATGTATGCCTTGCTTTGAGATAGGACTGAGAGTAGCCACAGCTCACCACTTTTAAAGCAATTTAAAAAGCCATTCGACAGAAACTGCCTTGTTTTGAGACTGTGCTTTTATTGCACGTGAGGAAGTAATTATGTGAATGAACCCCACACAGTATAATTACATGAGCTGTAGAAGCAGAGAAGTTTACATTTAAAAAAAAAAAATATAAAAAAATCTTGTTCATCAGGTCCAAGTGCTAACACCCTGTTTCTCTTCATGCCAGCGGCTCCGGCACAGCGGTTTCCAAATTCTGCTCCACTGATCGCCTGAGATGTTGCCCTTAAAGGGCTCGTACAAGGTGACAAATTCCTTAAGTGCAGAGCAGAGTTGCTGCCTGCAAGGTAAAAGAGAAGGAGGCACACCAGCTGGGAAAGACACTGTTCAGCTGGCCTACTCGGAGGGCTGGGCCTGGTTAGGTAGCAGAGGGTTGTGGTCTCCTGCCGTACAAGCAGAGGTAACAGGCCCTTCGCCACTTAGTGCTGTAACCACAGCTCACTGGGAAGGAAAAAATGTGAAAATGTTGCTGTAGTGACGAGCAATGAACTCCTAGTAGCGTTAAAGCGATTAGAGCGTTGATATGTCTGTCACTTAGGAGGTTACTCAACACATCCAGCTTTCCCAAGCGCCTGCATAACGCTTCCTTCAGAAGGTGAACTTTGAGTCTTTACCTGTTTCTGCTGTGCAGCCATGGTGGAGTATCCAGAGTCTCTCTTCATCTGAAATAAGTGATACAAGTGAACTTTGTGCAGCTGGAGGGTGGAAGAACACAATGCTGACCATAGCAAATCGCTTCAAGTGCAGTTGCAAAACTGTACAATGGTGACCCTCTATGCTCTGACCCGCCTTCATTTTTGTCCATGGAACAAAACTGAGCTCTTAAAGTCTTCCAGCCCCCACACTCCCCGTATTTCCTGATGCGTATTAGTATTTTATGAAGAAACGCGTCAAGTCTAATAATATAGGTGACAGCTTACTGAGGACTGCAGAATTTAATCTGTTTTGCTGTTCATAGTTGGAAGAATATTCAAACACAGGCGCACGGTGTTACCTAAGGTAACAAAGGAAAGTGCAGAGAAGGTACAAAGGCACCTGTCTAGGGTACAATGAAAACCAGAAAATGATTCATTAGACAGATGATATTCTATTACCTTTATGATGATAGCAGGCCTCCTGGGAGTACTCCTCTTGCAGCTTGTCAGAAAGATGGAATACACTGCCAAAAAGAAACCATCATAGGAGCAGAGAGATTAGTGATGGCTTTCTGGGTACAGTCTTCCAAATGCAATTCTATTGATTTACAAGCATTTCCAGCTTTGCTTTCCTACAACATGTTAGTGTGCAGGTCAAGGGGCAGGAGACAGAAAAATTGGACACTTTATTCCTGTATTCCTGCTTGGGTTCCTGCTTACTCATGGACAGAAAAAGGTGAGGCCAGACAACCGAACTGCTTACTACTGATGTTAAACAGTTCTGGAAAGACAAAAGAAATCAGACAAAAAGTGATTTGACACTTGAAACCACAAGCCCCAGCCCTCTATGTCAACACTAGGGTTGCAAATATTCCAATGGGAAATGCTAAATTTTGATAGCAACCTTAAAAAAAAACAAATAAACAACTTCATGTTGTCTCCCTTTGCCAAAAAAAAAAAAAAAAAAAGGGTGAGAGGTGCTATTGCTTAAAATCAGAATGTGTCAGGGAAGTCCCAGTGTCCTAGTACATCTCATCTTTCCCCAGATCGAGAGCTCCTCTATTAGACTTTAGGAGCTACTAGAGCCAGTCTGTGAGATCTTTTGTACGTTTTTTTTCTCCATTGTATCTAGTTTGCCAACCACGATCTTATTGATAAAATACCGGTGGGACAAGACACATCTGATGAAGAATACCTAAGAGTTACAATAACAAGCACCCTGCTGGTCTGTATAGAACAGGGTAAAATAATTTGCCACAGGACAGCCGAGCTTATCTTCATTTGCAAGACCTCCTGATCATGATGAAGCAGTTTGTTACGCAATGTACAGTACGTTCCCATCTTGTCACACAGGTCCTCTCAGTGCAGGTGTGCCTAATGTCTCTATGAAAACACTACTAATACTTGTAATAAGTCAAACAAATAATCCATTACTTTTTGGGCACCTTATTCTTTAAGGATGCTCTACTTTACTACTTAAAATCACAACATAATTTCAGTTGGAAATAACTTCTGGGCCCCTTGGTCCAACCCCTTGCTCGGTATGGGGCCAACTTCAAAGTTAGATCAGGTTGTTCAGAGCCCTGAATTGTTGAGCTTTGAGTATGTGCATGGAGGGAGATGCTGTAGCTTCTCCAAGAAATGAGTTCCAGTGTTTGACTGCCTTTACTGTGCTTTTTTCTTAATATCTCATCAGAATTTCCCTTGTTATAACTTGCATCCCTTGTCCTTTTGCTGTGCACCTCCCTGTCTTCCCTACAGCACCCAGCAGGGAGCTGAAAACAGCATCATTGAATTATTCTGCTGCAACAGTACAGAAAATAATATTGGCCATAGTTATCTGTGGTAAAAGAGATTGTTCTACTCCTAGATAATCTTGCAATAGACATTAGATCTTACAGAGGCAGATATCTTAGTTACTATTTGCAGCTCCATACAGCGTTGCTGATTCAATCCCTGCCAAATCTTTGCATGCAAAAGGCTAAAGAGCAGAGCACAGGTGAGAGTGTGACTCTGCTTTTTGTTCCTAGGAAGAGAAAGAGCCAGTGCTTGACTGAGTCTCACATTGTGTGAGTTTGGGAGGAGTTAAAATTGTAATTGCATTTCTAGTCCTCTTCCTTTTAAAAATAATCAGATTACGATAGCAGTCTTTGTTGGGCAAAGCCTTCTAGTTTGAAACGTATCTGCTTAACCTTCCTCTCCCCCAGATCTCAGTCAGCTACCTTTATTGTCACATTTACAGAATAAAATTTTACATTACTTACATTAAAACAAGACAAATTTGGATAATCATGTCTTTCCCCAGCATCTCATTGCCTACCCCTTTTTTTTGCTGGATAATATCTTTTCTGATTCAGAATACATCAAGTACATAAACAAAAGCATTCATGTCACCACGGCTGCTTTGCAAACAAACAGAAAAAAATCCTTCCAAGTACTTGGCACTGATCTCTTGTTGCATGTTATACGGCCCCGAAGCAAATGGTGAGAACCTCAGCTGTCTGCAGCTATTTACTAGCATTAGATTTAACTGGTGCTGTGTAAAAGAAAGGCTCTCTTCAGGTTATTTCAATCTAGTTAACACAAAATCTGATCCAAAATGAATTATAAATCCTGCAGTAATTGTTTTTCTGATCGTACTCTTAACGGTAAAAGGGAAACAGGCACCAGGCAGTAAAGAATTCCAATACAAACTTTTTTTTTAAAATTATTTCCATGTATTTCATAATTTCTCCAACAACTCTGAGATCTGCTTTCACTGTATTCTCCATTTCAAGTATCAGAAAAAGCTAGTCATGTTCTAAAATCCATAAAATAATCTGGAAAAAAAATAAACAGTTACACAGCTTTAACAAAAGAACTGCCATACTTTTATTTTTGTTTGAAAGTTTACATCATTATTCATGTCCCATCTTTGCTGTCCCCTTACATTTCCTGATGCCCAGATAGTCGCAAGCTCAGACTGCACAAGTGCCTCCTTCTCCTTGTACTGTACCCAGGATCGTATTTTATTGCCTCCTTCTTCTGACACTAGCTAAGTCCTGCTGCTGTCGGATACAGCTGGATAACTGGGTATGTCTGCAGTGATGGACTGGCCACCAACCCCGTTGCTTGGTATTCCTTCTTCCCTCCTGCTTGAATCTTCTATTTTAGAACTTCACTGGAATCACCTTTATAGTGCATAGACAGTGGAAATCAATGTTGCCTGAGAGAAAGAAGGGTACAGCTACCTGTGAAAGTACGGAACCTATAGAAAGGAAAAACGCAAGGACAACCTACCTGGTCACCCCTGAAGTTGCATATCAGCCGTGCTGTATGGAAAGAGAGAAGACTAGATGTGTCTGGTGGGGCTCCTACCTTGCCAAGCAGCGCACAGATCTGAAGGCAACTACAGTTTCTAGCAAAGCTTACAGCTGTATGTTAAATGTACATATGATGTTGCCTTTTAATTATTTCTTCAGAGTCTCCAGCCACTATACCCCTGAGCCCTGGCTGCCCACTCTTTGCTTACCTCCTGTTAAGCGTAGCCTAGGAGAGGTCCTTTGTGTTTATCCAGAGCCCAGAGTTCAACTCCTCACCTTTCACTACTGCTGCGGGAACTTTATGAGGGTTTAAGCAAAGGAGTCAGGGGTGTGTTTCCAGGCAGGAGTTGGCTGTCCCCTCCCAGGCAAGTCATGTGAAGCCAGGGCCATGTCACTGGCAGTACTGGCAGCGTTCCCTGTGCATGTGCACATCCTGTCACTCGGTTAAGCATTCGGAATACATCTCTGCAGGTAAGAGTTTTTCACCAGGAGATAATGACTGTGTCTGAGAATAAAAAAGAAAGCTATAGCTTAAATAGTTTTTGCAATGCCCTAATTCATGTTTTAAGCACAAAATAGAAAATGCCAGTGCAAGTGAATGAGTCAAAGGTGTATTTGTTAAAAGTATAAGGGTTACTGTGGAGATGGCCAAAAACAGCAGCCCAAGATTTCATTGTGTTGTCCTGACTACAGATTTCACCATCAGTTGCTGCATAGTGTCTTCAGTCAGTTGCAGGTACTGGTTCTGGCTGTAAAGACAAGGCGCAAATAGGTTAGAATGTGCTTGGGCTCAGTTGTGTTTAAATATGCTTACAGACCATAAAGTCTGTAATTACAGTATTGCAAGTTGTAATTTGCAGTAGTATTTGTCTTTATTATGCAGATGCAGCCCTAATCTACTACTTACCTAATATACAGTGTCCTATTATGAACTAAACTCTGAGAATTATAGTCATTAAGGTTGGAAAAGACCTCCAAGATCACCTAAAAGAAGGTGAGGTCACTGAAATAGTGAGGGTGTTACTTGATCTAAGTTACCAGTTTTATTCTTCCACTCAAGGAAAGACAAAGACCATCTCCTCTCCCTCATGGTTAGCTTTGCAGGGCCATACATGCATGAAGCAATGTTGTCTTGTCTTGTAAGCAATGTCTCAAGCTGGCAGTGCTTAGAGATGCAGAGAGATCTGCAAGCACGAATAATGGTGGTGCCTTGTCTCTGCCTGGTTTCTTGCACCTACCGCTATATTTTTATCAACTTTTTCTTGAAGTGATATTCCTGAACTCTCCTCCCGACCAGTGCTGTTTGTCATCATCAGTATGGTAAACGTTTGTTGTTGTTTCATTTCAGGTTTAGAACCTTTGCTGTTTTCATTGATGCTTTCTCTTGACTAATGGGATCTCTTCCCTAGTGGGGAAAGAGTTTTTTTAGTTCTCAGCTGTTGCTGCTAATTGTTATTTACTGTAGACAGCAGACTCAACAGGGAGCAATGCAATTCCTCCAAACTATTTGCACATGTACAGAGGAGGAAATGGGAATTGGAACGAACGCTGTCCAGTCCTTTATTTGGACTTGATCTTGCACTGGGAGGGCTGTTCATCCAATACCCTAAAGACCGTGATAAGCCTGTGAATTTCACAGACCTCAGTGTTCTTTTTTAACCTCTGTTCAGTTCAGACATGGGTTATATCTGAAAGATATGCCCAGTAGTAACAGACAGATTAGAGTATTAGTCATAAGGATGTGAACTTCATTTACCTGCTGCTGCAAGTCTGGGTCTAGTGCAGGTCAGCAGTAATCTAAAGGTTGCTTCTGTTTGTTGGTTAGCCTGTGCCCTGGCCTGGTACCGTCACTGGAAACCCTCCAGTTAATGCAATCCTCGCCAAGGTTCAGCTCTGAGGAACGCACAAAGTCTGATTTTCTCTTAGTGGAAATGCTTTTTTTGATCAGACGCTTCATAAAATAACTTCTGTTAAAGGTGATAACTTTCTGCCAATTTAGCATGTTGCATGAATTACACAACCTGAGTGAAGTTCTGGGCTGGGAAGGCAAAATGGTCACAATCACCCACAGAGATAAGCTTTGAATCCGAATAGCGCCCAGAAGATGCTGACAGCATCAAGGTCGCTTGATAGAGAGCAGTGGCCAGAAAAAACCCTCTCCTTTTACATCTACATTTCTGCTGAGGCATGAATGCTAAACCGGGGAGACTGAACTATGCCTGAAGTGTAAGAGATACTAAGAGTTGTTTTTTTTTTTTCCAGGTACTTCTGTTTATCTGAGGGGTAAGCGGGCAGCTGAGTCAATGAAAGCTTCCAGCTGAACCCAAATGCTGGGCAGATAGCAATTCTGAAGCACTGTGGGAAACGTGATCTATTTTTAATAGATGCAGCCCTGCCCGGGGAGGCTGGCAGCCTAAAAGTGAGGAAATACTGTTTCAGCGTTACGATTAGTAGACAAGCTTCCGAATAAATCACAGAGCTGCCATCAGCCAGCAAAGCAGCGGTGCTGGCAGCTGCGTGACACCAGAAGCCATGTCGGGCTGTTTTAGTGAAGTTCTGGTGTTAAATGTGACTTAAATACCACTTCTGGAACAGAACCCAGCGCACAGCTGGCAGACGGGACCGGCACAGAGACCTCTGAGGCGAGGCGGCACTGGCAGGGCCGGGCCGTGCCCCACAGAGCCGGGCCGGGTGACAAAGGCCCGCAACCGGCTGCCCCCCCCCCCCCCCCCCGTCCGCACCCTTTGGACTCGCCCAAGCTCCGCGCTGTGGAAACGCCGGGCGAGTCCATCGCCAGCCTGAGGGGGTGGAGCCACGGCATTACCTCAGCCCAAGGGCAGCGGCTTTACGCATGCGCAAACATCGCCGCGCAGCGCTCCTCCCTTTTCCCCCCTCCTCTTCCCTTCGAGCGCGCGCGCGGCGGGCGCGCGGCAAGGCACGTTGCGGCGCGCGCGCCCGCCCGCCCTCCGCGGCTTCCCCACCAATTCTCGCGAGATCCAGGGAGGGCGAGCCGGAAATCCCGCCTAAGGCCCGGAGGGAGGCCTCATCGCGCCTGCGCGGTGCGCGACCGGCCCGGCCCCGGCTTCCGGGCAGGTAGCGGCGGGGAGGGGGTGGGGGGAGGGGAGCGGCGGGGATGGGGGAGGCCGGAGCAGACGAGACGCGGGGGGAGTGGCGGCTAGAGCGGCCCGCGGGGGGGCGGGGCCCGGCCCAGCTCCCGGGGGCGGCGGCGGCGGCGAGGAGGTGAGGGGGGGGGCGGGACCCCGCAGGGACCCCTCAGAGCCCCCGGGCCCTTCCCAGGCTCCCCACAGCCCCCCCGGGCCTGTCCCGGGAGCTCCCCCCCCCCCCGGGGCCGGGCCGTTCGCGCGGGGCCGCCCCGAGGCGCTCCGGGGGCCGTAACCGGGGCGTGGGGGCGGGAAGGGCCCGGCCGGGGCCTGTCGCGGCTCTGCCTCGGGGTGAGAGGCCTCGGCGCGGCCTGCGGGGGGCTTGGCACGGGCACGGAGCCGGCGGGGCGCTCCGGGGGAAGCCGAGCTCTCTGCACGGGTGCCTCAGCCCGGGGTGGGCTGCGGTAAGGGGCAGCAGAAGGGGCTCCGGTAACTGCCCTGTCGCCTGTGCGCCCGCCGTGCTTTAGTTCAGCTTCGCCTTCACCGTGTCTCCAGGAGCTCATAAAGTCCCAAAAATCCTCCTGTGAACTTCACGCGGGGTATCTGAAGGCGACAATAGCACCGTGAGGTGCCCCGCCAGATCATTCGTGCCTTTGTGTAAATCTTTTTTCGTGTAAAACACAGTTTCTTTTATCTGTTCAGCACAGCACGCTGATTGGATCGCACAGCTTGCCGCTCTGCGCTGCCGTCGGAGTTCGTCAGCTGCCCTCGCCCTGGTCCCTGCAAGATGCCAGCAGCCCTTGCAGAGAACAGCCAGGTTATCTGCGAAGTATGGGCAAACAACCTGGAAGAGGAGATGAGGAAAATTCGAGAGATTGTGCTAAGTTACAGCTACATCGCGATGGTAAATGTTTTATCATTGATCCATTTGTCTCAGTGAAGGGATTTTGGGTGGGGAAGGGGAATTAGCTAATTCTTGGGCAAGAAATGATTTCTCCTGTTCCAGATCAAACCAAGCCACAAGTGGTGAAAAACTAGAAAGCTGCCCATCAGTGCAACTTTCCAGAATGTAGTGCATGTGTTCAGTTCAGATTGATTGATAGGCAGGGAGGAGAGAGACCACCTGAAACAACTGAATTAATTTAATACTTAGTCATTCAGTGTGTTAGTTTATGGCGTAGAAAATGGAACAGGTCAGATGCACAAAGTCCTTAGTATTTGGTCGCTGTATTTGTGCTTTGAATTTCTTTCCCCTTTTGGCTATGGAAACTGACGCAGAACTGTAGGACAAGAAAGCTGCCAATGACAGCTTGTTAGCAGGAGTGCCTCTTTTTGGTGTGGTCAGATGTTGATTTGTGTGAAAGAAAAATATTCTGGCTGTAGATATGACAGTGAGTTCCAGGAAGTTTTATTTAAGGAGACCAGAATATCCTCCAGTTGGGAGGAATCTCTGCTCTTAATAGCCCATGTTCGCTTGGCAGGAGCTGGTCAGTTACATACATGATTTTAGTTCTGGTGCTGTAAGTTAAGCCAACTTTGACTGGGGATACTGAACTTAAAGACGTGAGATGTCTGCTATAAAAGTGTGGCATAAAAATACACGTCCCTTTGGAGTCTGAAAAAACAAACAAACTCAGAACGAAGTTGAGCAAGTAAATAGAATCTTTTGTTGCCATAAGCTGGTAGGAAACGAGCTCTCTCGCTTCAATTTGTGTTCTGTTTCATCTCACTGAGAGTGTTCATCACCTGTTTTAATAGCTGTGTTGTAAGAGTGGACACAAAAAGATGTTGGGCAAGAGAGAAATGTTGTAAGATATGCAGCACTGAGTTCTTTATGAGAGTTTTTGCATATGCTGTAGTCAGTAGAAATTATGCGATGTAATCTAAGAGTAAAAATAGTCTAAAATTTTGGGTTTCAGCAGAGATGGCACACAATCGCTGCCTAAGTAAAAGAGTTTTCACATAGTAGATGGAAATGAAAGAACACCTGTAACAGTTTAATATCCATAACAGAATATGAAACAGGATTAAAAATAAGTGATTTTTGTAGACGAATTAACAGAATGCAGCGATGAGACCTGCAAGCGTGGAATAGAATATACTCCTAGTGGAACAGGTAATAAGATTTGCTCTTCTTTCCCAGGACACAGAATTTCCGGGGGTTGTTGTAAGGCCGATAGGTGAATTCCGCAGCTCCATCGACTATCAGTATCAGCTCCTTCGGTGCAATGTTGACCTTCTGAAAATTATCCAGCTGGGCCTGACGTTCACGAATGAGAAAGGAGAATATCCTTCTGGGATCAACACCTGGCAGTTTAATTTCAAATTCAACCTTACGTGAGTCTTCTGAGCTAGGGAATAGTCTGCGCTCTGAGCTGAAGTGGTGCTTGTCTTTGGGAAATGCAGAAGTCTGTATGTTTGTCATCGCTGGTTGGTTCTGAGCAATAACAATTCCGATTCTAATACTGATTTTATGGGACCCTATTTTGGCATGACAGGAGTTGCAGTACTTCTAGAAGTCAAAGCCATGCTACAATACTATCCTTAATACCCTTTCCCTTCATAAATAGCCTATGCCGAGTAATGCTGTGTCCCTTAAACTTGGCTTCTGGAAAAATGTTATGGTCTTAAGCTTTATATGCTCTCTGTATCTGTCTGTCTCTATATATTATATAATCATTTAAACAATTAAATGCATCTGTTTCTGCTAAAAAGAAATGGATGGGCTCTTTTCAGCAAAAAGGGAAACATCTCTATTTTAGATCCGTGCTAAAATACAAACTGGCATCTAAAGAGAAAAGCGGTGGAATTGCCACATCTGTTCAAGAGAATGAATCTTGTTAAGAGTGTAAATCTCAACTGCAATCCAGTTAAGATTGCAGAGTAGCTCGTTATGTATGTGGGAGGGTGCAGTGATGATATTGAAAGTGATTTGATATGAATTTTCTAGAGACAGATGTAGAGAGAGCCTAATGGTCACTCCAGTTTTTCAGAATGCAGCGGGTGGGGAATCTTTCTGAAAGGGCTGACTTGTTAGCACTTTAAGTGCAAAGCTGCTTTTCTCCTCCAGGGAAGATATGTACTCTCAGGATTCCATAGACCTCCTCGCAAGCTCTGGGCTGCAGTTCCAGAAGCACGAAGAAGAAGGGATCGATACCCTGCATTTTGCTGAGTTGCTCATGACTTCAGGGGTCGTCCTTAGTGACAGCGTGAAATGGCTGTCGTTTCACAGGTAGGTCGGAGGTGATCACTGATGCTACAGGGCATGAAATCTCTTTTTGGCTGAAATACTGCTGCTCTGGTCTATGGAGAATGATGAGATTTTTAAGATTTAGCAGCTCTGCAGTTCTTAAATAAGTGTAAAGTTAAAGGCTAAGTTTAACAAGTGTCACTTTACTTATATTAGCACCTACTGTGGTCTGAATTTTGTGTATGCGCTGCTTGCAAATCCATTTGCTGTTACCGTCTGCCTCTATGGGGGAAAAAAAAAGTTGTCCGTGTTGTCAGTCATATTCAAACTTGTAAACCTGTGTGCATTGCGAAGTAAGGTTTGTTTCTTCTGCCTTTAAATGTTGGTGTTCTTCTCAGTTTCCATCTTGTGTTTACACACAGAGGAAGAACTCTGTAGTTAAGGGATCTTTCCTGCAGTATTTCAAACAACTTGATTGCAAGGCCTCTTGTCCTTGATATCCCTGCAAGTGAAAGGACTTGAGGGAGGAGGAGATGGGAAGAGATACTCACAGGGTTTCCTTCTTTTCCATGTTGCTTGGAGTTTTCTGAATATCAGAGTATGCTAAGGTTTGAAAGCTATAGGATATTAAAAAGCAAACACCAAACCTACCAAAAACTTTCTTGTGAAAAATGCGGTATTAGTACTGACGAGTACAGGTTTATCTAGGTTCTGTATGTTTCTGGTTTCAGTGGTTATGACTTTGGCTACATGGTGAAGCTGTTGACAGATTCCAGGTTGCCAGAAGAGGAACACGAGTTTTTCCATATCTTGAACCTTTTCTTTCCATCTATCTACGATGTCAAGTACTTAATGAAGAGCTGCAAAAACCTCAAGGTACTTGCATCTCCCCAGCAAACAAGTGATGGTTAGATACCAGTGCTGCAAACGGGCAGTAAGGCAAATGACAGAACTGCTACGTGTATTGTCTCCAAACCGCAGTGCGTGTCAAAGCAAATAGTCACACATACACACCTAGGCTAAGTTCGTGTCTAATAGATGCTGCCTTCCCAGTTTTAAGCTTACCCAGTATGTTTATCGTGTAGGGGACGTTCGCATAACCTCCTGTATCGCTGATTTCAGAGGGCAGCTGTAATTCAGTATTCTTTATTCTCGCCTATGCAAGGTGGGGCATTTTTGTTTTACACGAACTATTGCATGACTTGATTATCTGGTAGACACTCGGGGTAGAAAGTAATTTATCTACTGAATCACAGCCTTGTTTCAGGAACGGGTGGGAAAGGTGCAGCACCTGTAATCTCTGAATATACCCACAGTCATATTTCGAGTATCTGCAGCAGGAAAGCAAGGTACCTAAATTGAGGAAGAGTATTTTTGCACTCTTGAACAGTTTTTACCATTTTAGTTCATTCGCAGTTGGTGTGTGTACTGCTGGAAACTGCTTCCAGTATTTACACTTGTGTTTTGGAGAGGTGTGGCAATTTTTGTAAGACAGGGCTCTTACAAAATAGTCTGGTCTGTTTTCACTGCAGGGTGGCCTTCAAGAGGTGGCAGATCAGCTGGATTTGCAGCGAATTGGACGGCAGCACCAGGCAGGATCGGATTCTCTTCTCACAGGAATGGCATTCTTCAGAATGAAAGAGGTAGGGCATTATTCTTCTTTCCGGTTCTTTTTCCAGTCCCTATCCATCAATACCCATACAACTGATGTGGGTGGCTTTTTTGTTTTTTGTTTGAGCCTTGTGGCTGGCATGCTTCAAAATGTCAGTAGAAGGAAATGTTGATATTGGCACACACATTTTCTGTTCATACTTCTTTCCAGTCCTTATTTTACTTCCCAGGCTGAATCCTAGAGGTGGCTGACTTCAGCTGAGCTCCTTAATTAAGGCTAGGTGCTTTCCAGTTTAGGAAGGAACAGAAACTGTTTAATTGTGCCTCTTTTTTTTTTCCCCCTCTGCAGTTGTTTTTTGAGGATACGATCGATGATGCGAAGTATTGTGGGCGGTTGTATGGCCTTGGAACAGGAGTTGCTCAGAAACAAAATGAAGATGTGGACTCAGCCCAAGAGAAAATGAGTATTCTGGCTATTATCAACAACATGCAGCCGTGACAAGTGGGTACCCCTCAGCAGAACATGGTTACTATATTGGCAGCTGCTGTCTGCAACTATTTTCCCTAAACGTGTTTCAAAAGGCATCTAAAGTACACAGTCTGCAGAAGGCCTTCAGTTTTGCTGAATGAAGAGCTGCATCTTCATTTGAAACCCAGAAGGAGAGTTGACTGAATTCCTAATGCCAGCATTTGTGATTTGCCATCTTTTTAATACGAAGGGCAAAAGACACAAACTACTGTGTATACCTCTTTTTTTTCCTCTTTATACTGTACAGAATCTGCAAGGAAGAGTAGAATATCCAGTAAAGCTAAGGGTCTGGAAATCCAATGAAATCGGACACAGACATGCACACAAATTTGGAAATGGTGCTTTAGAAAGCTTATTTTAAAACTTCTGCATGTTGTGAGGGTCACAGCTTCACCTCATGGTTTGCTTCTTTTATCTTTGTATAGCCTGTGGAAATTGTTCCCTTTGATCACTGCGGAGGTTTCGGAAAGGGTAACATTAAAAATGATCCTTGCAGCTAAAACTATTCAGAGATTTACTTTAACAACCCTGGGGATGGATATTACTGGAATTGATTCGATCCGCTCCATAGTTTCTAATTCTGTATGGTACAGGTTTGACTCATACTGAGCTTTGGCTTAGTTCTTACAGGCATTAATAAACTGTTCTGGAAGTAGATTAAGTTAACCTTTGCTTGAGGACCTCTTGACAGGACCAATATTCTGACTTCAGTCTTCTTCAGCTAGACCTACAAATTTTATTCTTCTTGTTGTACCACAGCTAGTTCAGCAGATGGCTAAACACTTGTCCCTCTTCTCCCCTACTCCTCCAGTCCCCAGTTTTACTATATGCTTAACAAGCGGCAAAGTAGCTCCCTTCCTTTTCATTATAAACAGCTGAAAAGCAGCTAGAGGATGGAAGAACAGTGTGGGATTCTGACTTTTAAAACTCAAGTCATTATATAAATAGTTTTTTTCTTCCCGAACAGCCCTGTAATGGCATTTCTTTTTCTTTTTTAAAAAAAAACTTTTAGACATGATAAACATAAAATGCATTTTAAACAAGCTTAACTCTTTCTTAGGAGTGAAGGTTTAGACCTGGTATTTAAAATGCTTGTAAATAGTACTTGTTTTTAACTTTTGTAAAATAAATTTTTTTTAAAACAGGCCTTGTTTTGAATTTTCCATCAAGTACTAAAATTCCTCAGAAGTGAGGAGTTGTAATCTGAATTCGTGCTACCTGCATCCAAGAGAAGGAAGATGCTTAAGTTTCTTCCTATTTATGATATGCTACTGCAGTACTTCTTAGTAAGATCAGCTTTTAACTTTTGTCAGCTACTATACAGTGATTTTGAGTTTAAATGTACTCATATGCATTTTTTGCTCTGCTGTCAGCACAGGAAGCAGTGTTATGGACTACTTCAGTGCAGCTTAGCCACTTGAAGTGACAAATCCATTTTGCTCGTGTGAAGTTTTAGTGCTTCATCTTGACGAGTTGTTCTGCTTAATGGGAGAGCTGTTGGGTTAAGCTGTAGCTCCCCCTCCTGGTTTTTAAGTGTTTGGTACGGAATTTAGCAAATTCAAATCACCAGTTTATTCTGCAGGTGCATTTATCTTTTGGTATAACCCCTTACTTTTATCTACTGCTATTTTAACTGTTTTGCTGTCGTACTTGCCTTGAAGCAGGAACTGTATCAGTGTCAAGTCTGCATTCTGACTACAAGAATCTAGAACAGTTCTTGATCTTAATTTTTTTTTAAGAGAAATCTTTGTACTTACCAACTTTCTAAATCTGTGACCTCCTATCCCATGATTGTTTTCTGCTGTACTTAAGTCGCTTCTAGAAATTACTAAGATGCTATATTCACCAAGGCTTTTACAGGCTTGCTTTTTCAGGAAGCGTTAGTTTTTATGTTAAGATGGGAAAAGCCTTAAGTAAGCTCCAAGACTGGTCAAAATGCTGCATATTTGAGACTCCATAATCTAGGATCGCTTCTGACACTTAAATTGCAGCACCTTTATAGAACTTACTAGTACCTCACATTTACCCTTGCTATAGTTTAAAGAAAACAAGAGTTCAGCCATGGACAGTATCAGGAACAGGTACTTCTGCTTTTCCTGACCTGGAAAAGTCCCTTATCTCTTGCCAGTTATGCTGGAATCAACTGTAACAACTCTTCCCTTCCCTTTTAACTTGTACACTGGGCTTCATTCCACAAGGTTTAAGTCATAGCACACAATACTCACTCTATCTAGCTTGTTCAATTTATGTTGTACTTAAAACAAAAAAAAAATACTTGTTTTTAATGCATTCACCCTTGTTTGACATTAATTTATATTCATCAAATTAAATGCCAATTCCTGCTTGTAGAAGACTTTATTTAGAGGAGGGAAAGTAAATTCACACTGCTCTTAAGAACAATACCGGTTGTAGAGTCAGACTACTTAAAGGAACCATTATTTTCTCCGGAGGGCGGCTCCTATTCTTCCTCCACTGAAAGACTGATATAGCTGCTCAAAACTGTTTCTCTTGAACATAAATTCCAAGAGCTTTCCTTAGCTTAACTTCCAAGAAATAAAAAAAGACAATACAAAAATCCTGTATACAGTTTCAAGGCCTGACAACACTCGCTTTAGTAGTAGTTGATGACCATGAGTGTCTGTATATAAACCTGATTTCTTGTAGTTTTATCCAAGCTAGTAGTCATCAATAACCACATCCATAGAAACAAACCTTCGGTTGAAGGAAGAACAGCCTTGGTGGTGTTAATTGGTGTTAAGCAATTGAGGGCAGCTCTAAGGAGCTGTGCCTGGTCTCAAAATGTCACGTCAAGAACTTCCTGGCAGCCTTCTCATAAACGTTAGCAGTACCGTGTTTCCTGAGGAGATCCAATGCCTGTTCACAGAGTTCAGGAGGACACTGGGATCCGATGTGAAGGAGTACAAGGCAGCACTCCAGCACATCAGGGAAGGGATAGAACTAGAAGAAAAAAAAAAAAGGTAAAGTGATGTCTGCTCTTTCAGTTAGAATAGTTCAACACATTCAAGCAGCCAGCTCTAAAAACTGCTTTACAGTAGCCTTGGAAGAGACGGTCATGAGTCAGGCAGATTTTTTTCCTGTTCTTTTAAGACATAAGTACATTTAACCAAAGTTGTTGCCTTATGCACTATCACTGTGATTACCTTTAGTTACCTTACAGACTAGAGAAGAGACGGGACAAGGCAGACTAGGAGACATGGTTTTCCAGCACATGGTGTGGTTTCAGCAGTTTCTGATCAATACAAGTCGTTTTTGTACTTGCCATTCATGACTCAACTATCAAAACTGTTTTTGCAAACATATTAAGTATCAAGGGATTACTTTTAAAACACCTCACAGTGTTTCGGTCAGGATATCCCAGTGAGAAGCTTTATCTGCACTTTCCAACAGCATGGAGACGTTAACTCTCAAAACTGCCATAAGATCAAATCAGTGAAAAGGAGGATGATCCCAGTGAAAAGGAGAATAATTCTGCTCACGCATGTGAGCCAGCTGTATTTACACTGCTAGCACCAGGATAGCAGAGTAAGACACCTTTATCTTACAAACCTAGAGTGCAACTGTGGCACAAAGAGAGTCACTGCTCCTTACATTATGTTAAAAAAAGGGGGGGAGGATTATATGATGAGAATGCCCTTACAGAAAGACTGTCTTCTTTCAGAACCATGCTACCTCTTCTGAAAACTTACCTTTAAACTGTCCGGAAATTCTGCTAGTTTCTGCTTTGCTTCTAGAAGTCGCTTCGTTAGCTCAGGGAGGGTAATTGTTTCCTTTACTTCATCTTTACTGTCAAAAAAAGAGCAAGCTTAATGAATTACCTGTTTTGCTTAAATGACCACACAGCATCCCTACTGTAGTCAGAGCACAGGAGAGGGTTAGACAAGTGCTACCTCTAGTTCTTTCTTGCTGAAGTCTCAAATAATTGTTCAACAAAGAAACAACTGTTAGATCACGGCTGTCCTTTTCATTATCCTCCCCTTTCCAAGTTGCCCTGCTTACTCACAGTATCAACACAGCCTGTGCTTGAGAAAGTTGCTCAGCTGTGTTAAGTTCATGCATGTGGTGGTGCCCCTGGGATATGTTAAAGTGTCCCTGAGCAATGAGCTTGAGCTTAGAGGGAATCTGAGCTAAACAAGAAACCTGCTGTACAAACCAAAAACAACACCTTTCAAACTCTTTGTTCATGTTCTGAAAGCTTACCAGTTTATCTGGTTCATGTCAGAGCATGGTTTATCTGATTCAGTCTCTGAACTCTGCGGTACGTTGTCTTCCTGGATACTTCCATTTGTGCTTTCCTGGAGATTGTTCCTCTGCTGCTGATGCTGGTGTATCATGTCTGCTAAAATCTGCTGGACCTCAGCTATATCTCTCTGTGTGTTCTGTAAAGCAGCAGTCACTTCTGAAAGAAGCACTTTGCAGCCATTCAGTTTTGACTGTCTGTCTACCAAATTGACTGAGCTAGTTCTAGAGTCACTTTCTGGCTCACAGCTCTGAAATTCAGTTGTATCGTTGAGATTTTCATCCATCTTAGTTGCAGTTTGATCGGGAGTATCTTCAGGAGAGGAGTGACCTGAAATGGAACTCTGCTCAAGAGCTGTCTGCTCACTGGGACAGAGCACAGGATCCAAACCAGTGTTTTGCAAGATGGTGGAATCTTTGGGTGGGTTCCACCACAGGTCATACAGCAGTCCATAAGCCACGAAGGCCTCTAAACTTTTGCAAGCAGCCATGCTTTGAGCATTTGTGCTGTCCACTTTGTCTCTCAGGTTCTCACAGCCTAATAATGAAAAATAAAAGGATTACAAATACATTATAAGAGCAAGAGCTACAGGATAAATGCGCAGCATGCAGAAAGGGAAGAACAGCCCAGAGTGATTTGTAACTATGAGAGGAACACACCCTGATTCCATAGACAATGAAGTGAACTCAGCATGGGAGCAGTAGACTGCTAAAAGCCATAGGTTTCCGTAGATATCGGAATATTTTACTCCTGATACTATGCCTAGCAATAATAATGGGCACATAGCTCTGAAGATCCCCTTATTTGTCAGTGCCAGGAGATGTACCAGAAAAGCCTTACCATCAGGAAGGAAGATACTGCAAATCTCTTGCATCAAAGTAAAATTGCCAGCATCGTAACTGCGGGTCACAGCACCAAGAATACTTTTCACTGCTTCATCCCAAGCAGCAGCCTGATAGCTCAGTGCTGCAAGGGTCAGGTCATGGGAGATATGGAAAAGCACCTGGAAGAAGCAGCAGAGAGCACAATGAATAATTTTACTGCTAAGCATGAATGACTCACTGGTTAAAACCATTACAGAAAAGTCCAGAAGCACATGACTTACTCAAAAGCTATTTTCACAATGATGCAATTTACATAGTTTCCTTTATGCAGGAAATCAGAGCGCTTCTGCATGACTTGTCACTGTAATAATCAGCAACTGTGCTTGCATGTGTCCTGCTAAGTCGTACATCAAAGGTCAGTGACTCACTGAGGTCAGAGAGCTGCAGGAGCACCAGTTTATGACCAGACTTTCTGAACTCCAGGATATTTTGACAAGCACTCCTGCTTCTCCTGACAGTTCTACACAAAATCTCTTATCACTGCTGAGAATATTCAGCTGTGCCAGTCAGTCCCACCCAGCCAGCATGTCACTGATCTCAGTGCTCATCACTGAGGCCATACACTTCTTATCCTGTGCAGAAACAAACTGGTAGGTATGGAAGCTGCCCCAGGTGCCTCTCATCTATCTACCTCTCTCAGACCCTAACCTCATCTTTTAGCAGGATGCAGAAAGCAGTCTCCTGGAAACAGCTCACAGAACAGCACAACACGGCTGTGTTTTACTGCACATGCTGTAATGAGTCTTAGTGTGTATACAGATCTGATGCCAATTACCTGCTTTGGGTGGGTGTTGCTGGTAGAAGGAGGATGCTCAATACTGCGTAGCTGCTCCAGTGCACACGTGGCTTTTTCAGCAGTGTTCATGCCCAACACCTTCTGCCACACTTTTATCACCATGTCAAAAAAAGAGGCGTCTCTGTTCAGCTCCCAGCTGTGGTAACAGGGAGGCACAGGGCTCTTTCGGTTACAGGGATTTCTTTCACTAAGGCACTTGCAAAGGAGTTCGTTCAGGCAGAAAACAAGTCTTTGCCCCTTTAAAAAGAGGAAAAAAAAAAAGCACTGAGCTGATGCAAAACAAACAAACAAAAAAAACACAATCCTTAATGACTACAGAAGTGGTCGAAGTTAAAAATGTGGCTAGCAGCAGCTTGCTGGCGATGGTGCTTCACAACAGCAGCTACCAAAGAAAAATACTGACAGACTGAGAGGCTCTAAGGTCAGAAGGAAGCCTCAAAACGAGCTAAAGTAACCTTCTGCTTCACAATCCACACAACAATGAATTCCTGGATTAAACCTGTAATAGCAGATGGAGCTACAGCGAGCACATTCATTCTGAATGACACTGAACACCTTATGTTCTCTCTTTCTTCTGATTAGTATTATGTACTGATAATAAATAAATTAAAATAAATCTGAGTAAGAAAACTGCAATACATCATTGGAAAAAAAAAGGAAAAAAAAAAGAAAAACCTCCACTCCCTCTCTTACATACCTAACATGCACAGAGCCTGTGTGCCTCTCCACCACATGCCCTTTTCCTCTGCAAATATGCATTTATTTATTCGTTATTGCACAAACTTTAGGCAAAACATTTTGACGCAAAACCCATTCAGGACTTCCTGTGGATTGTTAATATATGGGAAGAGGTGCAAAGTTAATCAAGTTAATCTGGAGAGAGACAATGCTAAAATGAAGTAGAAAGGAAAGAACCAGACTCACAAATAATGTCTTCTGTTGTTGAAGGACCTCCTGAGCTCCAACCCAGTTTCTGGATAACAGCAGCTCTTGGGCACATCTGAAAGACAAACTTGCCGACAATTCCTCCTCTCCAGATATCAGAGCAAGCTCAGCAGCAGCTTTAAGGGATGTCACATCCCCCTTTTTTGCCAACACCTTAACTGCATCATAGGGTGAGGAAGCTCCCAAATAACTGAAGAGATACAAGCAAATTGACCTTAGGTTAGTACTAAAACACCACTTAGAAATCGTATTGCAATAGTTCTAGCACAAACTTACAAATGAAGATAAACTTTTATTTTCCACAAGGAGTCAGAGTTCTCATCACTGCCTTAAAAAAGGTTGCTAGAGACAGAAGTGCCTGATCCAATTTCCAGAGGGAAAGTGGCTCAGCCTACTGGTCTGGATGGTGGTACACACGCCATGCATGGCTTAGAAAAGTAATACAATAAACAGATTCAAGAGACAAAGATTAGTGCATTTGTCCGGATTTCAGCTGAATCTTTTCAGAAGTGTGAACACTCCAAAAACGCCAAAGCCACAATCAACATCAAGCAAAGCTGCTACACTATTCCAGGCCAAAGTGTTTCAAGCATAGTAAGTAATTTTGGTAGTCACGAATTTGAAACACTCTAATTGGAGGAGGGAGACCCACTGATTTAAGATGTTAGCTAAGGCAACAAGAAACTCAAGATCAACCATTGCACCGCACATTTCCAGTAGTAAGGTTAGAATCCTCACACAGATTTTTTGCATACATCTTAATTTTAGTCTTGCTAGACTAGTTTTCCAAGACTTCCACTAATGACTCTGAAAAGAGGTGGCACTATAGTATGGAATTTGGGCCTTCTGCTCTGAACTGCCCTCTGGTGCTTCTTTTCATACTACACTACAGGGAGTCAGTCTAGTGAGATCAGCCTCAGAAAGCGCCTTAGACAAATAATGAACAGGCCAGTTACCAGATCTTACTGCTAAAAAGTCAACAACTTGTTTCAGGTATTAAACCGAGTCTGTCTTCTTACCAGTAACACTTACCATTTGGCAGCCATGGAATAATGACCATCTTTCTCTAACAGAGCAGCCCAACTGGTGTAGAGATCCCTCAGAATTGGATCTTCTGGACGCAACCTGGCCTTAGCAATTACAATTGCTTCCCTAATGCACATAAGAGAAACCAGATAGAGAAGTTGATTGACTGTATAAAAAACAAATACCTCCTCCTTTTGTAAGGGAAGTTTCTCTTGCATTTAAAAAGAAACTGCCTCAAGTATTTTATGTCCAAGAACAAAAAAGAAAACCGGTCTCATTAGATCAGAAAACCAATACCATTACATCTGAGATCCCAACTCCTATTTAAAAATGCACCCAACACTTCAAGAAGCCCCAAACCACTAATACCCATATCTGGCTATACAGTCCACCATGGGGAACATTCTACAGAAAATGTTTTAATTCAGAATAAACAAGAACTATATTGTTTTATTCCATACTTTTTCAGTTATCGTGTCTTAAGCATTAATATGTAGCGCAGTAGGTATTTTTTTTACATCATACTTGTGTGTAGAGTTGGTAACTTCTCTGTAAATACTCTCATGCAGCTTCCACAGTGCAGATGTTACAGCACAATGGCTGTACCTCACAATCAAAACATCAAAGAAAATCTACCCCACTAGAAAATAACAAAAATCTAACATAAATATACAACAACCTGTAAAAATGATTCACTTTCAGGAGCTCAACAGCCTCATATACTTTATGGATGGACAGGAGATGGGAGGCAGCTTTCACATACTGCTCCTGAAAGCACAGCTGCTTCGCAAAGGCTTCTACTGTCCAAACCCAAGCCTGATATCCAACTGCAAAAGAAAAGGCAATACAATTGACACGCAAAGTTTTAAGACTGAAAGAATTCCTGCAAGATTGACATAATCACTAGTTTCTTCAACATGTAACTCTTCTCTGCACCAGATTAGTTTTGTTTGTTTGTTTGTTTTTTAAATCATTCTAATACAAACTACTGAGTAAAAGCTTGGACTTGAACACAACTATAAGACTTCAATATCAGTAAACACAAAAAGGTATTTAAACCAACAGCAAGCCAGAGGGGGACTGCTACATATATCAAAATACCAACTTTATCCTTGTAACTAAAGTGGGCTCCTCTGAGAATTTCCAAATAAAATAACTTTGTTTTCTGCAACCTAATAGCAACCTAAGGGTGCTTGTGGGAACATCCAGGACTTTTTCCTCTGTCATAAGCAGGATTTGTGTTTGACTTTTGTCATCATGCAGTTAAAGAAGCAACTTCTTTCCAATCCAGAAAAATCTCCTGAGCTGGAAACTCATGATCATAATGAGGTGACCCTTGGCAGCTAATTCAATCTACTTATGTGTTAAAAGAACAAACATACCCATAGGTGAGATTGCTACCAGCTGGTCTGTCAGCTCTCCCCTCTCAGCAGCTGCCTGGAGGACACCCTTCATATCTCCTTTCCACAACATGAGCTGCTGAAAGAGCTCGGGATGTCCATTCTCCAAGTGATATTTTCCTGTTTGAAGTAAACACATTTCCTAGTTACCTATCAGCGTGAGTGCAACAGCATTATTCACCATAGTAAAATAGTGGCAAAAATGAATTTGTTCTGGCTTAAGACATTGCAGATTTGCATCTGAAAGCCGTAAAAACTGTTTGGGAAAAGCAAGTCTTTTGTTCTCTTCACAAAGACCTGCATTCTCAGACCTACACTGTAATCTGCAGTAAAGAAAATTCAAGCGTTTTTCCTAATCTGTTTTCTCCTTGAATGTCACAGTGACAGTGTCAAATTGCTCTCATTATTCCATTTACCTTCCACATCCATCATGTTGTGCAGAGAAGCTCTGTCTGCGAACAGCCCCAGGTGGATACGATCCCCGAGGTCAGGGGACACATCTTCATTATGATCTAACACAGATAAAGAGAATGAACATTCAAGATTTGATACAACACAGGGAACTAGGACCTGCCAAGTCACTGCTCTGCTCCACTACACTCAACTATTGCAAATATCTGCGTCTTTCACTTTCTTAGCTGTATAGAGATTTAACAAGTGCTCACATTCACAGATCATTACTCAGAATTCGCGCTTAAGCTTGATTAGAAGGACTATGTGTGAGCAGAACATTTATTCCAAATCAAACATAGCAAGTTCCCTTGCATGCTCTGAGTCTATGGAACCATACTGTGAGAATAAAAACATCTCCCTCACGGCTTTTCTCCTGCACATATTGTGCTTCTGAAGGTGAAAAAAAACTTTGCAGCTCTACAGACAATTTCACCCCCATCTCCGCTATACAGGATCCTACACAAAACTTGTCTGGAGTGTCTGCAGAATGCTGTAACACTTCAGGAGAAGCGAGATAGGAGAGTATAACTAGTCGCACAAAGGCCAACATTTCCAAAAGCTAACGCCTAGTGGTCCAAATAAAGTCCTCAGACACATACTTCTGAATACTTTAGAACACCTAACCCCTAAGTATTTTACCCAGCTGATCAGATGGAGGAATCTGCAGTTTAAGATCGATACCTTTGGTTTTCAGACATGTAGCCAGCCTCAAGCAGTCCTGATGCAATTCATCTTTTGATCTGTGATCCATGGACGTGGTGAAGGGTAGAATAGAGCGAGGCTTCTTCTTCTTCAGAGAGGCATCAAAAACTGAAAAAGCAGTCACATTTTAGTCACTGCTGCACAGTTACAAGTCTACAGCAGAACTCTCAGACATATTCCAAAACAACTCTGTTCCTTACACATGAAAATAAAAACCAGATTCTCAAGTGCCACTTGCATCTCTTTTATGACAATTCTAATATTTGAACACTGATCATTTTGCATATTTTCCTGCTCATCTTGCCCGGACAAGAACTAGCAACTACAAGGCAGTATCTCAGCCCACATTAAACACCAATTGACCTGACAAGCAGGGAAAATAAGAGAAGAAAACTGTAACATTACAGAGATTTTAAGAGAATCTTCTCTTTCTCCACCACTTATTTGGTGTCTTATAAGAAGGGAAGCTACAGCCAAACTCCATTCTAGCAGTCCCGCATCAAAACAATCTGAAACATACTTACTTGGTTTCTCTTTAGGTGGATCTTTTTTCACAGGAGTGGCTTTCTGAGTAACAAAAGGCTTTGACAAACTGAATGGGGAGTATGCAGATGCAGATGAAGATGTATCCTTGGACACTGTGGAGTTAAGTGATTAAAAAGAGATTAAAAAACTGAAAAAGCCCATAGCAAGATACCTGATATACACGTTCTGTAACAATAATTTAAAAATACATAGAAAGTAAACTTTGCTTAGCCATAGGACTTAATAGCATTTTAGTGAAAGTAAGTAAGAAGAAAATGTTACAGAACTGTCAGAATGGTAAGATGTAATGATAGACCTTCATTAGTGCCTTCTGACAAGACTTACCATCAGAAGGCAACACTGATCAAAAATGAAACTTTTTCAAGACATGGTTAATTTTGTTCATTCGCCCAGAATCTCTTATTTACAGACAACTAGTCCCAAACTAGTTTATAAAATTATGATTTCAGAACACCTTTCCTATTTCCTTCAAGTGGACTACTTCAATAAAACAACATTATGAGAAAATCCTGCATGAAAGTACTAAGCTTGCTGATGATCTGAAGGCTGAGCAGTCTGGGAACCATTAAATTAAGACAATTTAATTATTACCGGCCATGGAAACTTTATCAGGCAACTCCGTCTCCCGAGCTTCTTTTTCTCCTTCATGGTCTGACACTCCATTTTCCTCTAGCAATAAATCCTTCATGCTCTCATCTCCATTCACAGCATCACTTAGATCCTGTTTGGCTGGACTCTTTCCTGTAGGCTTTTTCTTCTTCTTGGCTTTGACTTTTGGTTGGATACTTCTTTTTTTCTCTAATTCTATACTTTTTTTGCCTATAAAGGTCATAAAAATTAGTCTCATGTTATTTGTAGAGATTTTTAGTGTAAAAGCTGTCTGCCTCCCAAAATCAACATTTAGTTTTCAAACAGGGATATGACTCTATTTAAAACTGGAAAGTTTATCCCTGAAATGGCAGCAGGCAGGTTTGAATTCAACATAAAAACTTTACTACCATTTCATGGCAACTCTTTATTTCCCAGCTCCCACATCCTCTTCAGGAAAGGATCTTCTGTCTGAATATACTTACCCTGAGGAGGCCGTGTATGTTCCTGCTTTGAGATGTACCACTTGTGAACATAAAAGTCATCAGCTCCAGTATAAACAGAATCTGAATCCACTGGTGACCACTGCACACACAGTAGCCGGCCCTGGTGCCCTCGATAGTTGCAGAGTGGCTCTTCCTTCATAACATCCCATACCTTATGAACCAAAAAGAAACACAATTACTCAAGAAGTCTCCTCCTCCCTTAAAACTCCGCATTTCCTCTTCAGTGATTTGCATTTTATGATCTTCTCTATTAGTGAGCTTGTAGATATATTTCAATTACCAATAGACAAATGGAGAAAACTCAAGAGCTTGCTTTGTTCGCAATGATACATCTGCATCTTTCTTTTTTTAAAAGATTCAAAAATGCTACTATGAAAACAATAAAAACTGGACTTAAAAATCAGTTTGCGAGGCACCAAAACACATCCACTACCCAGCTTCCCTCTACAAATTCTCATAGGTCTGCACTAAAAGCCTTCTTTGCAACATTCCCATTTGTGCAGCGTGTAGGAAAACCAGAAATAAACATAAGGCAAAATGTATCTCTCTGTTTCAGCTATCCAGAATGAGATTGTTGCCAAGCAAAAATATGCAGTAATTAAGCAAATTAAGTACACAAAAGCTTTGTTGTTCATTCAGCTGGGTTCTAAAATACTGCAGGACGGATGATTTGAAAGCAAAACAAATACACTTCTGAGTAGCTGTAGAGCAAATACCTGTGCAGTGCCATCATAACAAGCTGATACCAATCTGCCCTCATGGTGGGGACTCCAAGAAAGACTTGTGATTTTAGCTGTGTGCCCTGACAGAGTTCGAAAAGGCTCTGTTATTGTCAAAGGACTTTCCGAAGTGTTCTCTGAAAGAAGAAAGAAAATGATAAAGTATGGCTAGCAATGCAAACCAGGAATAAAGCAAAACAAGATGCCAAGACCTGGAATATAATTTGCAAACTATTACCTACAACACTCTTCAGATTATGCACATAAATGGTGGCATTGACTGAGCCTGAAGCTATCAAGTAACTCAGCTCTGGCTGGCTCCCATGCTCGTGATGCCATCGAATAGCGTTAATCAGTTTATGATGCTGCTGGATAGTGCAGAGCAACTTCAGGCTTGGAGCCTGAAATATTTCAATTGACCTGAAACGTAAGAACAGCAGTGTAAGAAATTGATCAGTCAGTGAAAATGGGATTTTTTTTCTTGTTGTTATCCTGCATAAAAATGACAATCCATGAAAAAGAATGAATTTTTCTTTTCCAGATTCAAGTCACACCCTGGTTTAATATACCAAGAAAGTCTGTTTCAATCAGAGTAGATCCCTAAAAAATGATTTAACACGATGTTGTGGATCGATGTCACAAGCAACTAAACTAAATATCAGCAAAGAACGCTGTATTATCACAATTCAGGCACACTGGCAATGAAACAGAAGAGACAAACCAGGATAACAAAAGTACTTTTGCTTCATTAGAGTGACTCGACTCAGGATCAGCACATACACGACCTTAACCTACAAGCAAAACATACCCATCTTCATTGCCAAGAGCCAAGAGTTTGCCATCTGGTTTCCAGCTAATCTCTGTACGTGCAGGCAGTTTGTGCTGTAGAGAGAAGACAACTATTACCAACAAGCACACAAACTCTGAAGTCTCTCTTGGATGCATTCAACAGAACAAAACTGGCGACTGGGCAGAATTTTGATTAGTCTGTAAAATGAAAGTCACAAAACTGCTGGTTGAGTTATGTATCAGTGACATAAGGTCGAGCAATTAAAAAGGACTGCAAAATGATGCAAGAACCAGTGACTATTTTTATCAGTTCAGTGGAGTATCTTTAAGGAAGTCTGTCTGGATTCCAGTAAGACCTTAACGTTCAATCCTCCTTATGCTCCCTAGAAAGCCCTACACTTTCCAAGAAAATTCTACTACCCTTCAAAAGAAATCAATGTTTACCGTAATTCTTCCTATTCTTTCTAATTTGGATGAAACTGACTTGCAGTACAACTGTGATTTGGATGCCTAAAAATGATTATTTCATTGTTTATGACATTAGTCTCCTAACTTCCAGTGAGTCTTTTACTCAAGCATGAAGCCACAACCTAGCTGATATAAATCAATAGTCTGACTGACTTGAGTTGAATTATGCTGTTTTACAGCAACTGAAGACTTAATCCACTTCACTTTCTTTATCCTTTCAACTAAGAAATGACTGAATCATACCTAAGAACTAGTTATGGTCAGTTATCACCAACAGCTCTGCATTAGCAGAAGTGTAACAGGAAATAGACTCCTGCAGAATCATGAATGCCTTTACTTACTGATATGTTTATTTAAAAAAATGAAAAACTTAATGTTTACAACAAAATAAAACGGAGGAACTGAGGTAGTTAACCCATGCATGCCCACCACGTGGTCTACGCTATGACATCACTCAGGATATTACTTCAGCTGTGTTGAAACTGGAAAGCTGTGTATAAACCAATTATTTTAAACAGCCATGTACAGCTTTATAAAAAAGTAAAAGTTAAGTAACTGGTTCCAGGAACAGATGACATTGGGGAAGAGAAGACTCTTTCAGTGGCAAACACAAACTGTCTAAAGAGTTACACCCGTGGAGATTGAGGGTTTTATTTTATTTTTTTGTTACAGATTCATCACGGAGGCAAATTCAGAAACCTACAATTACAGGGCTACAAAAACTATGACACGGTTACCGCAGATCCATAGAAAAAGATAAAATAATACTCACTTTGATTGAATTAGTGTCTCTGATGACCTTGTTGACGTCATTTGCCTCCCCACTGAGCTTCCAAGGATTGTGTTGAAAAACAATACCTTCTCCAGCACAACTATATAAAGTTACAGTGGGTTGTTCACCTTCTCCTGTTCAATGGAGGAAATGACTAAATATATCATGTTCTTCATCAGTCTTAGCAAAAGCAATTACTCCCACTATAAATCAAACATTATTTTAAAAAGCTGTATATGTGCTTTGATTGTATGAGATCTGGCAGCAACAATACAATCCTCTGAAATGACTTCTCATTTCTAGATACATCTACACTACAATCGCTTCACATATTTACACTCTCTATAAAGCTTGGCCAGTGGAAAAAAGAAATAAGCTGTATAAGAGGAGCTAATGGCACCGTTCTGTTTAGTTTGAATGGTAGAGACATACCTATGGAGCTACGGAACCAATATCTGACGCTGAACAATTACCGCAGAGAGCCCATGCAGTTACTTGTTTGTAATACCCTGAGATAAGTGCAGAGGTGCTGTACTCTACTCCCACTTACTTCCTTTAAAGCTACTGCAATTCAAAAACTAGAACAGATTGTTTTGCTCCCTTGCAAAACTATTAACAATTCCTCTGGCAGAACACAGTGGCTTGAAAGGAGGGCTACCATGCAAATGGGGTTGCCTTTCCTAAGGAAGGAAAGCACACCAATTTCATGGCATCTGTGGGCTCCGTGCAGATGTCCTACTTTGTCACGAGACATTGCAAGACTCACCCGAAGACAAAGGAGGAGTTGGAGGTCCCCAGGCTAGTGTGTACACAGTCTTCTTGTGGTAAGTACTGGAGATCTGAGGTGGCTTGTTCTTAGCACTGGGCAGGGATATAAGCAAGCAGGGGTAATCAAATTTCAGCAAAGGGAAATACAGATGAAAATAAAATAAATCAAAGCAGCATATTCCAGTGGTAAAAATGGACACCTTCTGTAGGACACTACTAGAAACAGAACAAAACTGTCTTGATGAACTGCACCTGCATGTTGCTCTTCATTTTCTGATAACATCTTTTTAGTTAAATTTTTCCTTGACTGATGACCTCCAAGACATGATGGTTATGCAATTTCAGCAAGGTTACTTAAGAGCTACCAGGCATAATGAAGAGATGAAAAAATACACTGAAAATCCATTTGACTGCTTTTAACTTAATCCTATCTCTTACCTAATAGCAAACATGTACCTCAGGAAAGACCACATCACCATACCAGCAAGATCTGACACTAACGAACTAGAAAGCTTCTTTCTTACCTGCTGGAAAACGTGTCAAATATGCCAACTTTTCCATCATCTGTTCCAAAAGCCAAGCAACCTTCCTTAGTTGGATGCCATGACAACTGCAAGAAAATTGGAAAGGGACCCAAAATTACACAAGCCACAGGCAATTTATTTCTAAGTAATAAACAAAAAGTTAAACATTGAAACTGATAAGCAAGCACTGTCCGCTCTTCCAACTACAGCCACTTGATTTGATCACTCTACAATGAGTATCAAAGACTCTCCCCATATCAGTTACTGGGAAGAGATGAAAGGTACTAAAATCATTAGAATACTGCTTGATATCTACATTACAATGACAGTGCTATCTAAATTACAAGAACAGTGTAGGACAGTGAGAAATCTTTTGGCACAAACAAGATCAACTACCATGTTTTAAAGCTGCCACCTTTTACCAGACATTAGCCTCTGGCGAATCACTAGTCAAACACATCCTGTAGACATCCATGTTGGGCTTTGTGCATGTCATAAACCTCCTAGCAGAGCAAGGAGAACCATGGATGAAGCAAGGACCAATCGCAAAGGTGTATAAAACCAAAAAAAGCAAGTAAATTTCTAGGGCTGTTAAAAGGTCTAAAAGCACGTTGCTCGGTTCCAAAATGTATTGTATACCAGAGGAACTGAGCATAAAAGGAACAAATTGGCTTTATACGTATTTGGTTGGGAAAAATCTTTTTCAGAGTGAAAAACATTCTTCAAAAAGAAAAACAGAGTAAGAGGAAGAAAAGAGACAAGAAAAAAAGGGAATCAAAAGCACACTTACTGCTGTAACCTTGGATTTTATGCTTTGCCAGAAGGTTTTAACATCATAGATATTGCTCATGGACAAAGTATTCCAGACACGGATCATGCTGTCCCCAACACCGATGGCAAGGCAGCCTGGGTCCACAGGGGAGAAGGCAAGACTATAGACAAATCCCCCAAGCGAGGGCATTGTCCAGCTACATTCAAGAGTTGATAGGTCCCAGCACTTCACCTAAAGAATATTTAAGAAAGAATGAATGGTAAATGTAGTGACCGGTATGACAAGGAAAAAATAAAGCATAAGTGAGAGGAAGGGTCAAAGGGTCAAATTCAAGACAACGTATGCCATTTCCACCCAGGGTAGTATGTCAAAGATGACTGTAACAATTGGAAGATTGCAATGGAACAGACAAAATGACTATGCTTTAATACTATGGTCCTCTTTTGACCTCAAAACAGGAGGCTCTCTGCTGCTTGTAAAAGGCAAATAAAAGCAAAAAAAAAAGCTTCAGTTTGTACAAGTCAGTACTGTAAATTAGTTTAAGACGGAAAATAAAGCCACATTAAAGTGACTCATACAGAAAAGATATGGTAAGCTCTCATTATTTAATGCTTACCATTCGAATTCAAAGGGGCATAATCATTTGGTCCATGTAAAAGCTTGAGCTTACAAACTAACAAAAATACACACAGCCTGTGCTCAGAACAAATTTTAAGCCATAATGTTATAAAAGGCTGAGATAAATCCACTTTTGGAGAAAATACATAGCTACAAAAGGGGCAGTTTCACTCAGTCAAACTGTATAGCCACTGCTATTTTTACATTAATTTCACAACAGTTTCTTACATCTCTATCCATTGAAATGGAAAACAGCAGCTCTTTGTCTTGGTGCTTCACGGAACACAGATTGAACACAATACGGGAGTGATTTTGACCTTCTGAAGATCCTAGAAGTGTCCACTTGCGTTTTCCAGGTTGGGTCAAATCCCAGTGCAGCAGTTCTCCTCTGCAAAATTTAAAGTGTATACTTCATTGTTCACTTCAGAAGAATAACATAGGCTGTTGATGGTAACACATGAACACACTACAAGTGTAAGAGTAATACCATACTAAATCTAGACACACATGCACTACATGTCCCTATACAGAGATATACAAGACCCTACAGATATCCATACTTAACTACATTGAAGACCGACGTGCCATTTTCTCCCATTAAATGGGCAAAACCGCAATCAGTACCATTAGCAGTTGATATTCAGTTAGATTATAAGATAAATAATGGGACAGATAATATGGAAGTCTGGACTCCCACTTTAACTCTTGTCCTGTCTCCAGCTAGATCACGAAAGGAGAAAGATGGGTGAGTCAGGGTTTCCTACCCATTTCTTCCTTCAGTATTGAATAAATTAACCTATAGCTACTGTCGTACCCAAACTGCTGTGTGTTCTACTTACCCAAAGGAGCTGGATACAATTTCTGTGGAACGACCACAAGGCCAGTGAACAGTCAGCCAAATACGCTCTTTGACAGCAGGATCAATAGCTCCACCTCTTCTCTTTGTGGGTGGCAACTTCAAAGTCATAACACCTACAGAACCAAAAGGGATCATCTGGACCTTGTACATCAAAATCTGACAGAGAAAGAAGTCCTGTAAATCTGAAGCTTTAAGTACACTCCCCATACTTTAAACTATTGGGTTACAAATGAAACCTGCTATTGTTTATCTCACAGTATTAATTTTACTTACTTCTGCCTCTAGTACAGCTCCATATTCGTATGGTCTGATCTTTGCTTCCTGAAGCCAGGTAACAACCTTTCTTTGCAGTTGTATCTTGACTCAGGTCCCCATTTGGAACTCCACCTTCTTCTGAAGGAAATACCATAGAAGTCAAATTATTGTACTCTAAAATTCAAAGCTCTGTAAAAATTACATGAAAATACATTGCTCTGTATCAGAAAATACTTTAATTGAACTCATCAGTTGCCTCTGATTAGCTACTTACTGACTTTCTATGGATAAGGAATTCAGTTCTCTAGAAGGACATTTAAGTGAGCTAAAAAGCACTTCACAAACTATTAATCACTTCTACGTACCTTGGAGTTCATCTTGCCAAGCAGGTAACCTTTCTTCACCAGGCACAGGGCACCACGCCAGACAATGTATTTCATCGTCATGGCCTCTTAGCCTATGAAGAATTTCTTTTTTCCTGCTGATGTCAATTACAATCACCATGCCATCCTTGTAGCTAAAAACAAAGATTTCAATTAACCACTAGATTCTTGGATCCTTGTGGAACATCATCTAACCTGACTGCCAAGCTGTTTACCAGAATCACTATCTCCATATTACAGAAAGAGAAGTCAAATCACAAGCAAAATGAGACTAACTGTCAACTTTAGCTCAAGCAGAGCACTGGCATACATGCAGCTGCCTTCTCTTCAAGACGTGCAGCCATGCAGTACATTTGGCTTCAAGAATGACACCAATTTATTAGCGATACAGCTTTTAGAAACTTAAAAAGTATCAGTGGCTTTTATAAAAGGAAGACTTTTTCTTTAGCACAAGTTACTTCCATTCCCTCCTTTCTCTTGTATTTGTTCTCCCTCAAGAGAACTGTTTCCTCAAGTCTAAAGGGCTTTCAGGTTCAATACAGTCTCAGGTTTACAAAGGACAGGAACTGCAATGGTTGACAATGGCCTAATAAAAACTATGCAACTCTATTCAGATGAAGTAATCTATAACAGGACATACACTACTGAAGTCTATTCAAGAAATACAGATTTTCAGTAACTTCAGGGATTGAAACCAAATCTGGTCCTGTGAATTGTTACAGAATTCTACACCTTGCACATCTGCTAATCAAAATGTTATTTCTAAACTGTTGTATGCCAGAAGAAAAAAACAGCCACCAAAACCTTTAAAAAATAACCTTATAATTGTGCAGCAAAATATCCTAACAAGAACCTTTCAGAAGAAGAAAGGGAAGCAAAACATATTTACCCAACAGCCACGAGGTTTTCATTATGAGGAGAACAAGTGAGACAAAAAATTGTCCGAGGCTCTGGGAAGAATTGCTGGCTGTCGCTTCTGCTATGCCAGTAACAAACAATTATCCCTTTTTCATCACCGGATACAACCAAATCTTTCACAAGGGGTGACCAGTGCAACGCTGAAACTGCATTCTGAAGAAAGACAAATGAATACATTTAAAGCTGTCCAGTATGCTTGGCCATTGAATTTATTTTGTAGGTTGTTTAAAGAATTAAATCACCGAAAAAAAAAAAAAAAAAAAGAAGTGCATTTAGTAGTGGTTTCTTTTGGATGGAAAACAGACTATGATACAAACAGCCTGCCTTCATTCACTACCTAGAAATCACCTAACACTGAACAACAAGCAGAAAATACTCTGTGAGCACTCCCCAGTATCAATTGAGTTAGTTCTAAACTTTTTCAATTATTTTGGGCTTTTGCACATTTGACTTATTTGCCAGCATCCTGAGTCACAGCAGCTGTCCACGTGTACGTTCTTACCCCCACCCTGCGCAGAATGATAACTTGCTTGAAAGATTTTAGGCAGGCAAGGTCTGGGTGAAGTGGCATTGAGCACGTGCTACAAGCACAGGCATGCTCGATCGCTTACAAAGCTCTGATGACCGCTCGTGAGGATGTTGTAACAACAGCACAGACCTAAGGCTAAGAGAAAAACCTGTCCAGGAGCATTCATTCATCCGTTCTAACTTCATCTCTAGAGGATTTGGCCTCGGGTTAGGGTGAGACTCCCCGACCTGAGGTATAAAAGGGCGGGCTGTGGCGGCTCCCGCCTCCCACCTGGTGCAGGTCGTGCTCTCCCAGCGGGGCCAGGCTGTCGGCGTCCCACAGCTGCACGCTGCCGTCGTCGGAGCCGCTGGCGCAGAGGCCGCCGTGCGCGGGGTGCCGGCAGAAGGCGAAGGCGGCCACCCTGTCCGTGTGCCCGATCAGCTCTCCTGCAGCGGCACCAAGGGAAGCCCCGTGAGCACCCCGAGCCTTCCCACACCCCCCAAATCCTCCCCGAATCCCCTCTCACTCCCCTCCCGTACCCCCCCCCCCCCCGGCGAGGGGGGCAGCGCAGCCCCCCCCCCGGTCCTCCACGGTACCGTAAAAGGCGGGCGCGGCGGGGCTGCTGACATCCAGCAGGCAGATGCGGTGCCTGGCGGCGAAGCCGAAGAAGCGGCCGTCGGCGCTGGTGTCGCTGCAGCGGCTGCAGTACCAGTTGGGCGAGGCGGGCAGCACCCGACCCGCCGCAGCCGCCGCCATCTCGGCCCGCCGCCGTTACCTCACGCCGCGGGCGCAGCGCCGCAAAGCGTCGCGAAATGCCCGCCCCTCGCCTGCAAAGCGCGGCCGGCAAGATGGCGGCGGGGAGGGCCGTGGGCGCCGGTGAGCGGGACGGGAGCGGGGCTGCTGCTGCTGCTGCTGCTGCTCCTCCTCCTCCTCCTCCGGGCGTCCTGCTGCTGTTCTCGGGGCTCTGAGGGCTCTTCCCCGTTTCACCCCGCTTCTTCCTCTTGCAGGTGGCGCCTGGCTGCGTGGGCTCCTGGGCTGGGCGCGGCCGGAGAGGTGAGTGCGGGTGCCCGGCGCTGCCCTGCACCGGGGCTCGTTCAGGGGCTGCCCTCTCTTGTTGCTTGTGTACGAATCGTCCTATAAAGGATTATGCATATAGCATAAAACATGCTATGTTTATATAACATAAAACATGCTTTAAAAGCCCCTCACGTGTAAAGTATAGAAACTTCTGCTTGTCACTTACTTCTTGTAACGCGTCTGTGTCCTCTTCCCTCTCCAAAAGTCACGAGAGTTGCTCTCAGCATGAGGCTGGATCGCCTTAAGGCCCAGAATGTGGAATTCCTTAGTCTGTCAGGGGCATTAGTGCGTTCTGCTGATGCATGAAGGACGGTACTTATCTCACTGTTGGTTAGGTTGTTAAACTGCGAAACGAAATTCACGTGCTGGTCAAGTATTGTCCTGCATCGATAGGTGATGTTATACCTGGTGATTGTTTTGATAAATAACTAAAAAAAAAAAATCCATAACATTTAAATTTATTCTAGTGTCCTACTTATTGATGTGAAAGCTTTCCAGGGTGTACAGTGTCTTCTTGAAATTAGTAAGTGTGTTCTGCCAGTCACTTTTTAAGATGTTTTACGCCATTTGGCAACCCACACAAAACAGTTCAGGCCTCAGTAGAGCTCGCAGTGTTTTGCCTTGATCTCGGCTATTTCTTGTCACTTCTGCGAGTGGCTGCCTGGCGCTGCTCTGTCAGTCAGCAGGGGGCAAAATGCAGCTTGGGCGCTGAGGTGAGCAAACTGAGAACTGTGTAAAGCTTTTTGGTGTCAGCTATCTTGCAGTGATTTCATTGCATTTTGAAAGCATTTGAGATTGTTTTCCCTTTCAAATTTCAGATAGGGTGAATGCTTATACACTTCTAATACTGTTGGTACTTAGTCCCTTGAAAAGGTAGAAATTTTTTGCTGTTAAAATGTTTGTTGTTAGAAGTTAAATAAGTATTGGCTAGTCTTGGAAAACTGAAGACGTGAGTTGTTTATGTGAGTAATGAACTCCACGCAAGACCAGAAAGGTAATAGTGCCTTTGTGTGACCATCAGGGAATGCTATCTAGAATCTCATGCTGTACAAATGCCATTTAAGGTCCCTGGCATGCTTTAGGAAGCCTAAAACTTTCGGTTGAATTAAAAAGCTCTTGCAATGTGAACTGTAAAGGACTTGAAGAGTTTTATTTTGAAAGTAGTCAAACGTGACAGTTCTCTTCATCGAGACAGGTAAGTTCACAATTTTCCAGATAAACTGGACAGCAAGAACACTTGTGTTCAGCAACAAAGACTCTGGTTTTGTCTTGCAGGTGGTTAGCATCCAGTAGTGTTTTCCCTCTGTCATGCATCCACACAAGTGCATGTCTACAGAAACTTGGGAAGTGGGAGAAAAAGAACAGGATCGTTTACCCTCCGCAGCTGCCCGGGGAACCTCGCAGACCAGCTGTAAGGATACACCTGTGAATTTCTTTACCTGTTAATGTTTAGTAGTTTCAGAGCAGATTGTCTTGGGTTATCTTCACAAGGCACTTTTCTGATAGCTTATTCATTTTTTTTTTTTTAACATTTTAGTCTGTTTGGCAGATTGATATTGTAAAAGTTAACATCCCTCAGGATGTTCTCTATTTCTAAATTATATTGGAACTTCAAGCAGCTGTGCAGCTGATCACCTACTTTGTGTTGCACATGGCAAAGATGCCACCGTCCTCTGCTTGTAGAATTTCTCTAAACTACAAAGAGATGAAAGTTGTCGGGGATGTATCACTATGAACTTGTCCAGTACATACCATTAGCAGTTAACTAGGGAAGAAGACAGCTGGATTGTTTCTGCATGAAGCTATAAACGTGACTTTCTTTAGTAGTGGAACTAATGCTGCCTGTTTACTGTTAGTAAAATAGTGCATGCTCTCCATTTCTTGCTTGTTTTTGTTTTTCCTGCCTTATAGATTCTGAGGTCTGATACTTGCCTCTTATTGTGGCCTGCCTCTTAATGGAGCTGTTTGTAGGTTGTCTGCTCTCACAGTGGTTGCTTCATTTGCTTGATATGGTCTGGAGGGTTCTAAAGTTATGTGGGCATGGACATGTGAGTCAAGCGTGGCATGTGATTGCAGAAGTCTTTTTTTTTCTTAGAAAATGCAATACATTTTGTAAATGCAATAAAGTGGGGCTGTTGCTCTTCCATCCATTGCACAGCAACTTGTGTTTACTTAACCATATACTGAAGCAAATAATCTAAACTCCTTTTGTTACCTGTATCCTCAATGAAGGCCTTCTGCTGGTCATGCAAGAGAACTTTTGGAAAAGTCAGCATAAGTGACATGGTCAGCTTTTAAAAATGTAGTCATAACTGATGGGATTAGGTTTTGATAACGTCGAGTTTAAGCCTGTTTTTCCCTGTCTCCTCTTCCTGGTCCTTTTAAAACTGGGAGGTACAGTTAGGTGTGAATAAAAGCAAGTCGTCTGAGTCATTCATGAAAGCTAAGTGTTATTCCTTTGGAAGGAATAAGCAATGCTACTTTCTCTATACATCAACCTGGCAGAGTTTTAGGTAAATTAGTCAGTATTTCGTCATTCCTGAAAGCTGATATTTTTGATTTCCATTTTCATAATTGTACCTCATTGGGAAGTAATGTCTTGTGTCCTGTGTTAGGCATGCTGCTCAGCAAAATAATGTATTTACATCTCAAAAGAACAGTTTTTTTTTCTTTCTGATGTGCTTTGTGGACCATGAGCACCTGTCACTTCTATCAACATTATGGCCTAGAACTTAGAAATACATGCTGTGAACTGCAGTGACTAATGCAATGTATATGAAAAGAGTTATCAACCAACTCAAATTCTTTTGATAAAGAATGCCATGTCCTTCAAATCTGTATTGCTGTTAAATTTTACTAGCTGCTTTTGTTCCCTGTTGGTACAGTAATAACGTTAAATGGCTCTTTGGAGACAACTCTCAATGCCAGCCAAACTTGAAACCCCCCTCACTTCTGAAGAGCTATTTAGTTTCATTCTGGTAATAGTGTTTTGTTGCTATCCCAGTAAGTCCACTTGATGTCAGAGTAATAAAGACTGTATGAGCACGTAAGTTTTAGACTGCTTCAAAAGGTGGGGAGGTGGAGAAGAAAAGATGATGAAAAATCTGACTGCTTTTCAGGGACCTTTGTTTATAACCAAGTTTAATTCTTATAAGATTGTATTAAAATTCAGTGTGCTAACTAGTTTTTGTATAATGCTTTCAGTTTAAAATGGCAAAGGTATGCCTGACTTGGCGTGTCCATGCTATAGGGAGAGCCATGCTTCTTTTATTCCTAAAATGAACATATGTTGCAGAGTGAATGTATGCTTCATTCTTGTTTTCACAGCAAAATTATTGGTCCTCTTAACTTTTTTTTTGCACCTAGGAAATATATCACTGTCGGAGGGACATAAAATACAGTAAAGACAAGATGTGGTATCTGGCAAAACTGGTGAGCAAAAGTACATCTTTGTACTGAACTTTAGAATGCAAAATCTAATTGTATTTGCCTTAACTGCCTGGTCAGTGTAATCAGCATCTTTATAATAGAGTCCTGAGGAAGAGCATGCACTAGTGCAGGCAAGCAGCTGTTTGTAGTTTTGTTTAGCTGCTTTACCCTAGTATGCTCTCAAATGCGTACCCAGGATCATACGCGGTTCATGCACTGTGGAAGAATTTTCATGTTAATTTCTGCCTAGCAGTAGATGGCAAGGGAAACTTTGAAACAGAGTAATGGGCTGTTTTTTCACTTAAAAAAAAAATCATTCAATATTTGGTTGAGAAGTACTGTATGTAAGGTACTGCATTGAAGAGATGATAATTAAGGAAGCTAAAGTCTGACTTGCTCTTTGTAGTAGTAAAGTAACTTAGATATATTCTGAGTAAGAGAAGGGAAACATTTGTAACTGCAAAAATTAACTTTAACGCTTTATAATTGCAGATAAAAGGAATGTCCATTGATCAGGCTCTTGCTCAGTTGGAGTTCAATGATAAAAAGGGAGCAAAGGTGATCAAAGAGGTATGCAGTAATATTCTCTAACCATCCTAATTTCAAGAAAACTTTTAAATCAATAAATATCACCAGAGATTTGGAGATGTTTCTATTAAGCCTACTGGGAACACAGTCAAACCGCATTCAAGTATTGTGACTTAAAGATATACGGAAGTAGCTTGTGCTGAATGTTTTATTTTGTAATGATAACAAATAACATGTGCGTATCATCTTCTCTTTAATGATGCTTGATGTTAAGTTTGTAGTAAATAATGCAGAATCTGTCACTGTCCACTATATCAGTGTGCTTTGGTTCTTCAAAATCAGAAGATGAGGGATAGTGTCAGGGAAAGGATTGCGTTCTGTAAAGGCATGAAATTTTTTCATACACAGTAGTTGTTAGGAGTCTCAAATTACTTGTTTGGCATAATAATAACGATGAAGAATCAAACATTAACTGAAAGTATTGAATGGCATATGTTTTTTGTCTACTTTGAAGTTTGTTTCTAGTCTGATGTCTACTTAGATGAAGGTCCATGTGTGGAATACTGACAATTCCTGGTGGGAGCCATCTTCCCCATGTCCTCTTCTCCCTAAAAGTGTAATAGTTGTCGTGAAGCTTTTCAATCTGTCTGTAGAGAACATGCTTATGTAAGGGATAATCTATTTTCTAACAGTTTTGATGTCTCTAGAATAATTTTCTGTAACTGACTTAAACTTGCAATTTCCTCCATCTTATCCAGAGATAAGAAACATCATTGCTTATTTTTCCACTCAGTATTTCTATCTTTTTTTGTTACAGGTTCTCTTAGAAGCTCAAGAAATGGCAGTAAAAAATCACAATGTGGAATACAAATCAAATTTACATATAGGTAAGTTTTTTCATTTTTCTGTAAAGAAAAATATCATCTTTCTTGATGAAACAGTTTATTCTTAAAGGTTCTGTTGCTTCAAATCAGTAGAAATGGATGGATGGTTTCTGCTAAACGTATCTTCAGCGAAACATTAAAGGCATGTGCTTCCTATTTTAAACAGAGCTGAAGTTAATGTGGTTGCTGATTTTCTGACCATCAGTTTCTAACAGCTGGTTTCTGACAAGTGGTGTTCTGGCATTGACTAGATGTCAGGCATTGTTTTTAAGATACTCATCTGTAAATGGAATTTCTGTTCCCGGTGTGGAAACAGTCCCAAAGAGGAAGCTGTCTGACATGAGTATAGAAGACTAGGTAGCGGAAAGTAAGCTGGTATTACTTTTGAATGCAGCCAGTGAACATAGGTCACGGAAATTTGTCCTGGAATAGTACTACTACCTTTGAAGAATCAGAAATTTAGGCTTCTCTTAGAAACATTGTGTGCATGTAAATGGGTATTGACAGGAGAGTTTTTATTATTAAAACATCAGTTACAGGTGATTATGGAATAAGGTTGTAAAAACTACTGTACTTTCTTGCCTAGAAACATGTTAGAGAAATGCCTAGTTACAGGTGTTTTCAGTCTCAAAGAAGAAAAATCTGCCATTTTGCCAAATATGATGCATTATCAAATCCACCTCATAAGCTTAAAGAAACCTGGATTGTAGAGATTTGATTAAAATTCTTTGAACCCTTCCAGGCCTCTGCCATGAAGAAGGCTTATTTGCTAGTGCAGCACTGGATGTGTAGATAATGAAAATACCTATGATGAATGCAATATTGGTCAAGTGGAGGAAAAATAAAGTCTATAAGACTTCTCCAGGAACTGATGGGACAAAGTACTGAAAAGCAATGGAATTAGTACCACATTTGTAAGAGCTATATAAGCCAGTAAGCTTTCTGTCTAGCTATCTAGATTTGCTTGGTTCTCTCATTTACTATATATTCACGTGAATGCTTTCTAAATACACCTTTTTGGTGCTTCTGAAGACTTAACCCTTGGATTTCTCTGTAGCAGTAATCTGCTAAAAGTAATGTAAGCTGGAGGGGAGAATCATGAATGGAAATAACTTTTCCTATGCAATCATGAAAAACACAATGTTTCAATTGCAGATATGTAGTAGTTTATCCTGAGACTTACGTAGTCTTTTTTCTCCCTCCCCTCCCTTTTTTCTTTCAGCTGAGTCATTAACAGGCAGAGGCCAATATGTGAAACGGATCCGTTACCACGGTAAAGGCATGTTTGGCATCATGAAATTAGCCAGGTGCCACTACTTTGTGAAGCTGGTGGAAGGTCCTCCTCCTCCTCCGGAGCCACGAAAGACTGGTTTTGATCAAGCAAAAGAATATGTGCAACAGCTGCGAAACAGAACACTTGTTCATACACTGTGACAAACTCTTGTGACTGTATTGGTACTTATTGTTTGACAATGTAGTCATATAAAATAATAATTAAAATCATGTGTTAGGTGTATTTTTAAGTGCTGCTGAAGCTGGACTCTGCAAGAATGACCACAGGCTTTTTCTTACTTTTCAAACAATAGGTAGTGAAAAATCTTGGAAAGGCAGCAACAGATGTTATTTTTTGAGTTACTTGGACCACAGCATTCAAACTTGTCTGAGCTATCAGATCTAGAGCATACAGGGCACCTCCACAATTTCTCAGACTTTGGTTGTCACAAAACTGATGCAGCTATATTTTTGTTATATACATTTGGGTCTTTTGTTATAAAAAAAATGTACAATGGACAGATTGCAAGGTCAAGACTTTGAGTAAAATTATCAGAATTGGACATCTCAGAGTAGCTACAACATCTCAGCAAAGCTGGCAACAAGCTTAGATTATCATGCATCATTTTAGGATTCCTTTAACTGGGCTGTAATGCTGATTCCTTACTGTCTGTGTTGTAGGCATTGTCTGGCAGTAAGTAAAAAAAAAAAGTTCAGGTTTTGACGGTGTCAGTAGGTGGCATTGTTTAGTTTGTTAGAAGGACATGGCAGTGAAAACTTGCAGTGTGTTGAAACCATTCTTGATTCTGACCATGGCATTAATAGTCCAATATGTATTTGGAGCTCAAGCTGTTCTTTGTGGAAACTCAGTAAGAGTAGCAGGCATTATAGGGAGGAAAGCTTATCTTGGTGAAGAGTGAGCTAATTATTCTGTAGTGTATGGGAACAAATTGCTTTTGTAATGCTGAGGCAAGTAAAATGCTGTATGGATTTAATGTGGAATAGCTTGTTGCATATATGAACGAAGCTTTCAGTTCTCTGAAAATAATCTCACTTTTATGAAGTGAAAAAGGGGGGGGGGGGGAAGGTCAATGGGGAGAAATCTGTCTTTACCCAGTCAAATTTTCAACCCAGATGGCCAGAGATCATGAACATCAGCATAAAAACAGAATGAGTGGTTGCTTGTTTATGAAAATAATCTGGTATTTAGACCTTTTTCCATTCTGGAAACATTAGAATGGGAGATGAATTGCTGACATCATTTGGATCATTTTACCACACTGACTAGTGGTGGCATTTCTTATATGGCTTTATTTTCATCACTACTTGAATGATGGTCAAGGGACAGTTTCCCATAAGGAAACAAATTCTTTGTCTCAGTAAAGATGGCATACAGCTGATTCTTTGGGCTACCAAAGGAAAGGGAGTGCTAGGGGATTGTGAAGTTACACAAGAAGTACACACGTAGCTCATACCACTAACAGGTGCTTACTTGCACTCTTTTTTTTTCTGTAGTGCACTTACAGAAGCATTACTTGTTTTATTGCAGGGATTTAGTAACTTGTGTCTGAAAGATGGAAGAAACTTTTCCTGTAGTCCCTGACATGTTTGAGGAACTGTTTTTCGTATGCTGGGATAAACAGCTGTGCTTTGCTCTGCCAGCTGCCCTTAACTCTTTTGCCATACTGGGTCTCTTAAAAGCTGTAGCAAGCTTGAATTACTTTTATTTTGCCGGGGTTGGGGGAAGTCAGTGATTTGGGAAAACATTAAAGAATTGCAAAATAAACCACGCTTAACAGTGCTTGTCATCTAAGCATGTAAAACCTGGCTCCTAGATACTTTATCATAGTGCCTTTCTACTGCATACTGTAGATTTCCCTTCAGATCCCTTCTCGACCTCCAGACAAGATTGAACCCATACATGAATATTCATTGCTCTAGTTTTCTCTAAAAACCGAAACATAAGTGAGAATGTGACTGTCCTTTCCAGCTTCTTCATGATACAGCAGGTGGCCCTGATGCTCCTTTAATCAAACAGTTTTGGTCGTCTTAAAACTTTTCAGGCAAAAAGCAGGATGCTTGCATTCTAGTTTGGCTGCTTGTCATTGCTGTTTTCCTCAAAACAAAAAGTAGGAGGATTCATTTTTGACACTTTTCTGCCTCCCCCCCTTACATCTTATTACCCTTTTCTTCCTTCTTTAAAGGTGTGTAACCCACAGTGGATCCTTATGGTATTATCTAAAGAAGCTCCACAACCTTGGCTGTATCAATAGAATGGGAGATTTGTGAGATAAGGAGCCTGAGTTTACTTGATCCCTCTTTCACTCGTAGGAGGGTAGGAGTGTCTGAAGTGTTTTCAGTGATGAGTACTCCAGAGCATTGGTATGGGAACCTGCCTGAATCTTTTTTAAAATTTAGTAGAATCTAGTGATAAAGCTTTATACCATCAAGTTTTCTATGTAAATAAAATGTGTTTTTTTTTTTTTTTTTATTCTACTGTTTTCTTAGTAATTAGTATGTCTACACTTGTTAGATTTTTTTTATATGGATTCAGAAAGAAAGAGTTGTTGCAGTTAACAGTGCTTTATCAGAAGATAATCATTTTTATTACTGTGCCCTCTGATAAAAGGGCATTCTTAAATGATCTGTCACCAGACATGAGGAGGAGAGGCACCTAGGCCTCTACTTGATGCTAATTTTGTTGGTAACATCTGGGGGCACTGTAAACTCACTACTTGTGTGTGTATATGCTGACATTGCAGAAATAGGAGGAGGAGCAAGTATGTGTGAAGGTGTATTAAGGCTTCAGGGAAATCTGAAGAGAGCAGAACTGTGAGTTGTGCTCAGCAATGTGAGATTTAATTGAGGAAAACTTAAAAACCTGCTGTTGGGTTTGTTCATAAACATTTTAAAGTATTCAATGAGAAAGTCAAAGTACTTCAGTCAACCTGATGTCTTTCTGCATGTATTGTGTGTGTTTTGTTTTCCTTTTTAGAACTCCAGAGCAATTACTGAGGATATTATTGATGTATCCTCCTAAATCTACCTTTGAACTTACTTGAAAAGTGTTCATCAACCTTCTCAAAAACATGGAAGATAAATATGAGAGTGATAAACCATGACTGGACCCTAATCTTGGACAGTGTTAGGGCTAGAAGGGTAAATGGCAGCCAGGCCTGTTCTGCTAGGTGTTACAATAGCTGTGTTGCAGTACCTGACATGAACTTGGCTAGACCAAGGTTGTGCAACGTAGATCTTCTGATTAGCTCTGCTTACACAAATATGAGAGCTGTGCTAGCAGTACTGCCACCTCAGCATTGCGGAGAGATGCTTGGGAAATCCTTCACTCACTGGAGCATAGGAACAATAGGAATTGCTCTTTGCCTTCTGTCAATCCCCATGAAAACCCATCAATGGGATGTTGGAAGGTCAGTTGCAAACAGAATTCTCCTCTACATAGGAATAAGGTTACTCCTAATATCCTCAATGAACCATGTAAACAAAATGTGACATTCTTCACCATATGATCTATTGTTCTCTTGAAAATGACCTTATTTCTCACTTTTCAAAGAATGAGTCTTTATTGCTGAATGACAGCTATCCAGCTGTATTTCAGCCTTGTAATTTAAAATTACTAATTAAATGAAATAAGAGACTGTAATAGCAATAATAATCACACCAGTTACTGTGTGCTGGAGCCTTACCTAGGGAAAATAACTTGAAAGGATGGGAAAGTTTCAGGAACAAGGTATCTCTTGGGATTAGTCAGCAAATGCAGAGCTAATTTTATATTTGCTCTATAATATCAACACTCTCTTGCTGTTTCAAGGAAGTTGTACACTAATACAGAGGGCAGGCTGCCATTGAGGAGAACAAGCCAAGGAGAGTGTAGCTTTATATTGGGCAAATTATGCGTACACCTCAGAGTATTAACTGGGGAAATGGACCTGAAAGTATGAAATACACTTGAAGAACTGAGCATTCTTGCAATTAAAGACAATGTGGAGCAGAGCATCTGATTAACTAGCCCATGTGTGGGTGCAGCTGCTGTGTATTGCTCAATAGTACAACTGTTGGGTTTTGTGTGGTAGAATTAATTTTGTGATACGTGAACCTAGATTTACTCCCTTTTCCCCTCAACCAAAAATAATGAATTAGAGCCTTAAACTATAGATACATGTGGTATTTTTATTTTAAATTAGCTTGGAGTGGGACCATTGTCAACACTACATCAGGTCACCTATATCTTTGTCTAACAACACTGTAAAACCTGCAAAAATTGAAATCCACCTGCCACTTGGTAGCCTGTACTGATACTGTGCTACTCTCCCTATGCAAACTTCTTGCAAAGCTCAGCCTGAATCTCCCAAGCTGTACTTTGTTGCTGTCCTTTGTTCTGTTGCCTGGTGTTACCATGACATGGTTGACTCTCCCATTGTGACTGTCCTGTTGCTATTAGAGCATCGTGTTAACCTTTGTGGCAGATGAACACGCCTAGCTTCAGCCTCTCCTCATAAACCCAGCTCTCTAGGCCTCGTACCTGTACGCTTACCAGTTTTCCCCTCTCTGTTGCTGTTGGGAGCCCTAAACCAAGTTCGATGTTCCAAGCACAGCTTCACCAGCATCGACTAGAGGGGGATAACTTTCTTCAGCCTGATGGCCATGCTTCTGATGGAGCTAAGTATGCAGTTTGCTCTGTCTGTGAGGAGAGTGGTGTTGGCTTGCGTTCAACCTGATGTTCATGAAACTCCCAGCTCCTTTTTAGATTGGTCATCAAAATTGCAGTAAGTAACTGGCACCTGTGTTCCAGCTCTCATTGCTTCTCTATATACACTAATGAGGACTCCTTTACTACCAGGAAATTGTTTTGTTTTGTGGATGATGATCTTTCTTTCTTTCCCAATAGAAGAGCTGCAAAACAGTTTTCTGGCTTCTGTTATTAATCAAACTCCCAGGCTAACTAAGAGTGGAATAAAAGCATTTGTACATGCTATTGTGGTTAAACTCTATCAATGTATGCAGCTAAGAAGCAGTGAAATGTGTCTACATTTCTCCTATCGATTATCTTCTTCAGAGGAAGACAAACGTAGGCCCTTACTGTATGCTGGCCATGTAAATTAAAGCTTTAATTAAAAGAAAACAGAGTGGACTGCGAGGCATGCTGCACTGGGGCATTAAAATATTGCTGTTCAAAACCAGCTCTTCTAGATGTCCCCAATTCCTTGCCTTAGTTTTCCCTGCTTAAAATTCCCCATAGTGCATTAAGATGAACTCAGTAGTTAGTAAATTTTCCCCTGTGTAGTTTACAAGCTCAAGGTTATGGGCTAGAACGAGTAGTGTCATGCTATAAATCAGGTGTAATGGAACAGCTGGAGAGCATGCACACAAGTCCTGTTTCCCCTTACACAGTGTGTGTCCTAAAGCTCCGAAGGTAGTGTTGACACAAACAGAGAAACCCCCACAAATGGCTAATTAAGTTATTAATAATGAGCTTCGTCCTGCTACCATCTCTCCTGGAGTAAAGAGCCACTTATGTGGCTTTAGCTTTCAGCTCTTCCTTGTGGTTCTTGTTCTTTAAAAGTTTTTTTTTTTTTTTTTTCCAGGCCTGGAATGATGTGTTGCAGTTCACTGAGCCTGAATGTTGCTCTGCCTTTAAACAAGAACCTACCTTAACTAAGGGTGGGATTGTCTGAAGGCCCGTGGATGTGTTGTGTTCTCTCAGAGCACAGGCAGCAAGCAGCAACATGCAGCCCTCTGTGTTGTGACAGACGTGCCCTGAACCCATGGCATGGTTCTTGCAAGAAGAAGACGAATGGGAAATATTGAACCTTGAGTTGGAAAGGTTCAGTCACTGGGGATGTGTTCTACGTAGAGGCTATATTAGAGTAGTAGAACTATGTTATAATAGCATAACTGTGCCTATGCTTTAGCTATGTATTGTCTGCTCTGTTCATGTGAATTGTGGAAGCATCCTGAGATCTGCTGTCAGCAACCTTTTAAAAAAAGCAAAAATTACATTAATTCTTTAAATCAATTTTTAAATTAAAAAAATAAATAATAAAATTAAACTGTTGCTTAGTTTTTTATCCTAAGTGTGGCCAGGGCATTAGGTAAATGTAGAAACATGGTTGCAGACATTTGAATGAGGGAAGACAAATGGCACCTTCTGGACCAAGAGACATTCCTGGAGACATTTGCATGTGAAGCAACTGGAAATGTAGTGCCCTTAAAAGGGGAAGGTGACTTCAAAGTCAGCAAAGGGTGGTAGGGGTAAAATGATGTAGAACTTGGGTTCATCATGGGCTGCCTGGAGTCAAGAATAAGGGGAAAGGGTGTGGTACAGTTACACCTTTCTTACCTACAAAAGTTTGTGGCAATTTCTGCTGGAGAACAAGGCAATACCAGCTAAACTATTGGCTAAATAGCTCCAAATCCTTTAGCATGTCACGTTTCAATGCAGAGATTCTCACCAGTTCTCAAGTCCTAGAATTTTCAAAGATGCTCTTAATTTTTATTTTTCTTTTGCTATCTGTCTCTTGCTATGCTCTCTACTTTTGTGGGGATGAATGCTTGGAAAGCAGTTAGTGTTCATCTCCTCCATCTGTTCTGATTCTGGCTATGTCTGCCTTTTTGAAGATTTTCAGAGTGTGTGCTGGGAATGCATTTCTTTTGCTAGTGTTGAGAGATTTATATTTTTAATGGGTATTTGTTTTACCTATCTCTGCTAGATTTATTCATTTGATAATCTTAATGTCTCAGCAATGTAGGCAATCTTCTCATGTCCTGATCTAGCATGCAGGGATTTTATAAAGTTAACAGTTTGGCTTTTGGGTCAGATAGCCAGTAGAGGTAAATCCTGCAATATGCTGAGTATGTTCAACACCACTGAAACCGAGAGTATTGGTAACTTGCAGGGTGCCTGCAGCATCTTTGAGAATTGTGTTCTTAGTATCTTTCTTTACACATGAAACATGTGAATAAGTTACTCTGCAGTGCACATCTTCCCTTGCTAGACTCTATCCTTTAATATGATTTCTCTCTGGTAAGTTACTTTTAAAATATTTCTTGTTCTCTGATACAGAAACTACTGATCTATTACTACATTTAAAAAATACACTCAATACTTTGATACTTTTAAAATATTTAATTCAGATCCTTTATCAGAGAGCATAATACCTCCACTTTTTAAAACTAGGTTTGAGATGTTACGTTTGAGGCCAAAATTCTAGGTTTTGGAAGGAGGCCAATAATATATTTTCCTGATATCATGCCTGGAACAGCAGGGGAATAGGGACGATGATCCAGGGGTGCATCATATACTTACAAGGTGAAATGCAACAGCAGCCCCAGCAGCAGGCTTGGCAGAGCTCTGACTTTGGCAGGCTAGCACACTCATGGCACTGACAGCACCAACATTTTGTGACAACTGTGCAAAGCAGGCAGCCAATTATTTTACTAATGATTGCTTCTCAGTGCTCTCCTCCTTCATCTGCCCTAGAGACAAAAACTTTCTCCCCTGTATTCTATCCTCTTGGATAATGTCCTAAATGGATTATTTCTGTAAAGATGTGGTGATAACAGCAGTGGTCTGTGCTGTGTGGGACTCAGCTATGTAATTACATTTCTTCTCTAAATTCCCTCCTTTTCTAGACTTTATTTGTAGACCCAGTCAATGACCATAATAATTGTATCAAGAATAGTCTGAGAGCTTATATGCATGCTGAATCCTCTCTGAGCTGTTCAGCCACTTTCTGCTAACCAAAGTGATAGGAAACTTACTGCTTAGAGCATTTCTAAAATTCTTTGCTTCAGAGCATCATAGTTAATACTTTGCATAAGAGGGTGGTGACCTTCTGCTAACTCATTTGCACAGGTGGTCCAGGTTGACCCCAGGAGTTTCAACTGAGAATCTCAAAAAGAGGTTTCTGTGCCTATTGAATTCTCAAAGTAGTCATGCCCATGGGGAAGTTTAAGCCTAGAACAGCATATACATGAATACAAAGGAAGAAAATGTTTGGTGCAGTATGTGAGCATGTCAGGAAGAGTGGTAATTCTTCCTGCTTGAAGGTATGTTCTTGATTCAGTGAGCTGAAGGTTAGTTGTTATGCTTTAAACAGGAGTAGGATGGCAGGAATCCCAGCTTAAAGAGCTGTTTCTCTTTGCTGAAGTTCAGGGTTTGGCTCTGTGTTTGGCAATTCCTATAGGTTAATTCTGAGTCTTTAAGTTGTTCAGCAGAAAAAGCTCAGCTAGTTTCTGGATAGCCTACTGGAAAAGTTCTCAGCTTCCTTAGCAGTCACACACTACTATCTTCTCAAGCAGAATCTTTGAGGATTCCTGGGCAATGAGACCGTGACATCACTGTGACCTTAATTCTGATAAATACAGTGATAAATACAAGCTGAGCTGCATCCTGCTGGTGCTAGACTACTACTGTCTCTGAGTTAGCTAGATTAGAGCTAGCTGGAGTGTTCTGCAGTGAAAAGCTAAATTCAAAGATTGTCCTCCTCCAACAGTTTTAAACAGAGAGGGGTATAGATTCCTAATTGAAGACTATCCTCTACCTCACTACTGTTGTCAGCTATGGAATCCAATGCAGCACTTTCATCTAGTGACAGTGATGAAGTGGTTATTAAATGCAATAGAAATCATTCAGCCCCCTTTTCATTAAAAGCTTCACTCTTATCTCTGGCTTTCTATGTTCTTGGGAAAGGGCTGGGTGGAAATGCAGAAATAGGGAGCAAAATGCTACCCTATTTTGGGGGGAGGGAAGAGAAGAGGAGAGAGTGCAAGCACCCAAAATTGGCATTTACATTTAAAGCGAAGGGCTGATATATTATTCTTGAGACATTGGGTTACTGCTTTTCTCTAGTTTGGGCACAGGACTTATGAGCAATGATCCTAGTGGATTAAACTGTGTAGAAATGTCATCTTTTGGGGACTCATCATGGACTAAAGCACCAAACATTTGAGAAACAACCATTGCTTTTTATATAAGACATGCCAGAAGAAGTCTGGAAAAAATGTCAGAGCCTTTCTATTAGCCAGCTTTTTTGAATATAAACATAAAATATTAATTTAAATCAACTGAAAGGCATTAAAAACTTGATGTTCTTTCTTTGCCCCAGAAGTACTCTGCTGATAAGAAATGAATTAAAAATGCAGAGTTTTTGAATAGCAAAAATGCTGCATATTTCAAATGAAGTTGGTCTTTTTATGTGCAACATTTTGGACTAAAAAAAAGTGCACATAAAAATGATTACTGTAAATGGTGAAGACATCAAAGTTTGGCATTAAAGTTAAATGAAAGCACTTGGAAGTCTGTTTGTTTGATCTGTATATAAATAAGCTTAAAAAGAAGCCAGGGCTTTTTTACACAGCTGGAACTGGGTAGCCAGTTCAATTCTGCTGCATCCTAGGGATTCCCAAACTAGGTTAGATCCAAACACGGTCATTATTCATTTATTTATTTATTTTTATGTTTTCCCTGCATAGCTCTATGACGATTCACCAGGGGAAATGAGCTGGGAGAAGCCCCAAGCCATAGGCTCTTATAAATGCTTGAGTTCATTTAAGAGTGGGCAAAGTTTGGGATACTGAAATAAAAGTCTGCTTCCTCTTCTAGACCTGGAGCAAGTACTACCAAAATCAAAGGAAATTGGGTCCTTAACCTTCCTGAAGGAAAGGCGTTTATTGCTAACTGTAGCTGTCCTGGTTATGTTTCACCAAAGATCCATTCCTGGCTTGGCAAGAAGGTATGGATTAGGAAAAAAAAGAGTCAGAGCTATGTTAATTTATATCAGCTAAGGATCTGCTTTAGAACTGAGCCATATTAACTTTCAATTAATTTAAATTCTCTCTTAGGAAAAAAAATATCTTGAAAAGTGGAATTTGTATGAGGAAATTGCAATTTACTTCTTTAGTGCCTTTCACCAAAAGACCCCACTGTGCTTTACCAGTGATTAATTCTTACAGGAGGACCGCGTGGTGCAGAGGAATTGCTCTGAACTCTAGGAGCCCTTTTGGTATAGTGCAAATGTCTTTATCTACAGAGAGCCAAACTTCAGCTCATTTATTTTGGGAGCTGAAAGTTGTAAGCGACTAGAAACAAGGCTTTAAAGAAAAACACCTTGACCTCTGTAACTTCTGCTTAGTGTCCCAAACCTTTGGGATCAACAAACTTTCAACACTTAAGGGATTGTGATCGTCACTAAATTGTGAATAAGTAAATTTTGTGAAAAATGTGAATTGTAAATAAGTGAAAGAAATAATAAAAATCCTCACCTTTAATGAAAACATTTGTTCATATTTCACCCCAAGTTTGTGGGCAGGAAGAACCAAGAGGACTCAATGCTATCACCTACATCTCTCTTACCTGAGAACTTCTCAGCAAGTGCAATAAATCTGCTTTCCTATGAATGCAGGAGAGCTCTTGAAATAATCTCATTTCAATCTCTCTTGATATTTTTAATGGATGCCAGGACGAGCTGGTTGTTATGTATAGCCTTTTTACATACAGATTTTGGTTTGAACCCAGCTGAATATTGTGTCCAATTAAAAGCAGAATCTCTGCTAAAGCAAAGGCAAGGGGCACAGTGGAGAAGGTTTCCATGCAAATGAACCAAACAACAAAACCAGGAGGACTGAATGTTTGTTATTCATACACACTCTTAGAGGCAATTATTGTTATTTCATTCCTTAAAAACTGCCTGTTCTAAAAGGAAATTATTGTATTCTAATAAGCACTTGTTTATTAAAATTGTAGGAACTGAAGTTGAGCATGAATTATTAAAATGTCTGTGAGGTGCAGAGTTGTTTTTCTTTTGCTGGGTGTCTATGGAGAAATAGAAACAACAGGAGAACATGCAGCAAAACAAAAGAGGTGAAGCAGAAGGAAAGAATTGGCCCTGGATCGAAGGCCCCAATGCTGCTGGCCACAGGACATGATTCCTGAATTCTGTCAGAGCACCAAACCCATGCAAGGTGCAGGGTGGTCGCTGTGCTGGTCTGGGGAAGGGCCTGGGCTGCCTCAGGCAGTTTGCTGCTCTCATCAACTGGTGTAAGGCTGAGGCATATCTTTCCCTTGAGAAATATGGGGAAATTTTGATGGGAAAAAGAATGCCAGGAGAGCAAAAGTAACAGCAGGTGGATTGCAGCACATGGCAAAGAGGAAAGTGGGATGCCATCCCATCTGTGCGGATGGCTAGCATCTCGTTATCTATAAAGGACATGGCCTACCCCACAACTTCCAAGTACTGATGAGGTTTTAGCAGGGAAGTAAGAGCAAAGCAAAGGAAGCCTAGATAACTCAATAGATTCTGTCTTTTAAAAGTTAACAGCTTAGCCCTTAAGATGTATCAGAAAATGCAAGGATGTTGACGTGATGGCTTTGACGTGTTCTGACAGTAAGCACAAGTGAGGATGTTTCCTCCATTTGCTCTAAGCTTTTGACTTTGTCACTATGGGAAATTCACCATAAAAAAAAGAAAAGAGAGGATTTGAAGTTCTGTTGAAAACTTTTTTTTAAGCATAGTATACCACAGAAAGGAAGCTTATTCAAATTGCACTGTCTGCATATCTCCCAGATTCCTCAGTGGTGTCAGAACCTGCTGATCACATTTCACAGA